>NC_138824.1:5496361-5605077 GCF_965183815.1 Platalea leucorodia
GCTAAAGAAAACATGGGAGGTACTTTTTGAGCTTCCCGACTGCTACAAGATGGGAAGTGCCCAATTCCAAGAAACATCCTGTTCTGGTGGGAGTACCCTTTGAGATCCAACAGTAAGAAGGGCTGTAGGAAATGGCTGCTGAGTTATAGCTCCAGTCTGAAAAAAAACAATTAAACAGGATCTTTCTGTAGGCAATCTTCTCACAAGATGAGAAACTGGAGAAAAAAATAAATAGCCTCTTACCAATATGCATAGTCACCTCAACCAGAGACAAAATCTAGACAGTGTACTCTGCAAAAGTGATAATCATATTGTGTTTCTTTATCTAACTCTGAAGCTTTTAGGAGGCTAAGGTTGACATTATTAAAAAAAAAAAAAAAATCAAAGGAAACCAAGTAGCCAGAGTTTACATCAGGGAACAAAGTGAAATCTTTCCTGAACAAGCGGTTATCAAATTACAGACCTGTCACTACAGTTTCCTGCAAAGGGTCAGCACCTTCTCTTGTTCCTGACAGACAAAGAAAGTGTGACAGGCTTGATCAATATTTCAGTTAACTAAACAGCTGGCTAATAATAGGATTTGTGACAGACAAAGGTTTGTTTCAAGACAATAAAATAAATGTCTTCTCAAAGATGTGTTTTAATTTCTATTTTGTCTTGTTTTCCTTTTCTTGTTTGTTGAACAGCTTGCATCAATCTGAATTTTCCCTCTTCAAGCTTGAGATTTGTGTGATTAAAAATAAAGTTGCAAAGAATCTTAGATGTGGAAAAAAATAATCAGAAGGCCAAGTAAATTAAAACAAGAACATTTTCAGTTATCTGTCAGTTGTAAAAGGACAGCTATGTTGAAAGGGAATTTCAGCACATTAAATGTGTTTTCATGTCACTCTTATGTGATGAGCCCTCTCCTGTTTTCCCATCTGACTCATACCAAGGAAAGCCTGGGGGTTACAGGGCCATGCAGGCAGATCTGTCTGGCAGAAGAGAAGTCAATATCCATCGCTAAAGTATTTTCCTTGCATTAGTAGTGTCTGAATTCCAGCTGATGAAACGCCACAGATACTTGAGCAATTTTACAATACTTTTAAGTCTTGCAGTGACTTTTTTTAACCTTGCAGCACCCTACTTTAAAAACCCAAGCCTTCTCCTTTGGGTTTCCAGGAACCTCCAATGGGAGGGAATTTCAGTTCAAATCAAATGCGATAGAGTCTGACCATGCAACTTTCTCCCTTTGGAAGCAAAATATGTTCATTGCAAGGGGAGTGTGTGTTTAAAATGGAAACGTATGCGCGTGTCAATGGTGCACCATAATAAAAGGAACGCTGAAAACAAAAGCAGCACAGACCTCAATGACATCCTAAGCTCTGCCTTTGCAAACTATTTCTCTTAACTGCTGCCCTTACCAGCATTTGTTCTTCGGTCAGTCACAGTCAGATTTAGAGGACAGCATCAGAGCTCCCGCCTATTCTGGCGCGCACAAAGAATTCTGAAAAGGATTATATTGCAGATTTCTCCTTCTGTATAGTCATAACATTTAAAATACCATTAAACCTTTGCTTTTGCTGCTCTGTGGGTTCCTGTACCCTACAGCTTACCACATTTCAAAGTCTGCAGGGGTTCATATTGTACTCCAAGCTTTGTGTAATGTTGTAATGTTTGTATAAAGCCATTATGTGGAAGAACGTTGCAAGCTTTGTTTCTTATTTTTCTACGGCATTTTTGTGTGACACTTATTTATATACCTTATTATGTATTGTAGTCCCTAGCGATCATTTTTCATAGTGATCTAACTTGTCTGGTATTCTTTCCCTAAAGGCCCTAAACACAGTGGCTCTATATAATCTCAAGGTTTTAAAGCTGAGCTGTTCTGATGCTGCGTTCAGCAGCTAAAGCTTTCCACTTGAGCTATCATCTTTGTGTGCAGAGTGTCAGCTGCATCTGATACGACTCACCCTTTTGTGTGACAAAAGCTGCACTTCTGGAAAGAAGAACCACCTCAAAAGACACCTCTTGACAATGGCACGCATTGATCTGGCTGAACACACCAGGCCTGTGCAGGGTGATGGATGGACTTCCCTCCACCTCAGCTCCAGCCTGCAGAGATGAGCTACAGCCTTTGCTTTGTCAGAGATCGCTGAACCTGAGTTACATTGATGTGACCAAAGGCACAGTGTTCAAACAAGGGTTTGGTCCCATTTGAAAATATTTGTGTCCAAGCTTGCTACAAGTAGATGGAGTGTTAACTTAACAAGTGCTCCATCATAGAAACTTTCTCTCCAAGATGTCCAGTATATATTTCTTATTTTTTTTTACCATACATTATGATGCTAAGCACCTCATGACAAACTGATGCTGGGGAGAAGGAAGAGAGCTGAGAGGGAGGGGAAAACTGGAGTTTACATTTCAGTGGTTTCTGTTTGTGTTTATGTTCCCACCCCCCATGGACATTACTTAATGTCTCGAGAAACCTTTTATCAAGCCAGAAGAACGCCAGCCCCAGCGGGTTATGGTAGGGCTTACGCTGCTTGATTCAGACTTTCATGCTGATTCAAATTACTTTCTATCACACATCAAAGAAACCGCCAAAATTTGGCATGCTCAAATTACTGCACTGTTTCTGGGTGTTGTTTATTACCATTAAGCACTCAAAGACTCCAAGCTCAATTAGCTGTTTCATTTTATAACAGCCTTTAGCATCCATCCATTCATGCATGAATCCATCCCTACCTCACTGTAGATTCTGAAGGCTATTTTCACCAAGGCTCCTTCAGAAGCTTATAGCCCTTCAACAGCCCAAATGGACAGGGCTTTCTACAAGGCAAATCTCCCATTGGATGCTAAGGTCTTCTGATAATCACTAGACCTCACATAGGTGAGGCGGACTCTCAATCTCTCTTTGAAAGACAATCATCTGCCTCAACTGCCATTTATTTTGCTTAACTTTCGTCATAAAAAATTTGGGCAGCTAATATAACCGAGTTGCTTAAATTCCCTGTGAATGCAATGAAGAGATACAGGCATCAGTACTGAGCAATTCATTCCTTTCAAGGATAGATGTCTGTGATATGTAGGATGGATTGCCCATGGAGGTGCTACATTCTCTGCATTGGCTAAAGATAATTACCTTTGATGACTAACTTTCACATGGATAAAATTAGATGATATGATGATAGAATGACCTTGTACATGAATGGCTCCCAGGACAGGCAATTTTTAAAGCCTATGAGCGTTTTGTTATACAAATGCTGAGATATAAACAGGGACCTTAGAAATAATAGTGGCATTTACATACTTCAGATTTTGCAGACCACTTGAAAACATCTAACAGTTGTTGAGTTTTATGTTTTAGTTTGGCTTTTTTGTTGTTTTGGGGTTTTGGGTGCTTTTTTTGTTTGGTTGTTGTTTTTTTTTTTTTTAAGGTCAGGCTGATATAAAGCTCATCAGAAGAAACAGACTGAATCTAAAGGCTACATCTTCAGGTCCGTGTTACCCACATGTGTGCAGATTTTCATAAATTACATTTGAGACAAAAGAGTGTCAAGACCTTGAGTTAGGCAGAGCTCTGAGAAGGATCTGCTACATGTTTTCCTTAAAATGAGCATTCAAAAAACACCACAAAGACTTTGATATTCTGAAGCCATTTTTTTCATTTGAAAACCTAGTAGAACAGTGAGGTTTAGAAACAGAAGTTCAGACAGTCTATAAAAAAGAAATGGTTTGAATACACATCTCCTCCCTGCTCACCGTGCCCTCTCCTCCCTTTCCCCTTGCTTATTATCAAACAATATCTGGCTCTGTGGCATGTAATAACTTCCAATAAACTCCACACAATCCCCTCGAGACCAGAGGCCCATAAATGCTCCTTTCTCTTTGTGGGAGAGAAGAAGATGGGAACCCCATCTCAGGTTAAGTTTATGGAGCACTTGCTGCTCCCCAGATGTTTCCCAAAGCCTGACCTTTCCCAGCGCTCTTGGCGTTTCATCTCTTCTAGAACGCACAGCTAGCACTAAGGAAAAAATACATCAAATAAACCCCCTTTAAATGAATATTACTGACCTTTGGAATACTATTGCCTAATCTCACCTGGTAATAGACATAGTTCAGAATTTGTTGAACATTTGTTAGATTTTTGAAGAAAACAAATGCTGATTTCTTATCTTCTGCTGCCAATGACTATTTAATTCAAAGAAAAATAATAACAGTGTAAAATATAATGGTTAAAAAATGGTCATAGTGTGAGTACCTGGAAACCCTGTCTTGCCTGTCTGAAATGCAGATTCAGAGACTCCAGGGAATCCCACCAATGCAGAATTCCAGAAGAACTTAAGAGGAAAGATAGGGTTTGTCCCAGAGCTAGTTAAGCTATAAGTAAACTTCACAGAAAGGAAAGAATAAGTGAATGAAAAGGGGAAAGCATCCTCAACTGACCACAGGTATCAGGACTTTTCTGTTGGGTTAAGTTTTCTTTGAATGATTTCCACACCAAGAAACTTATGAAGCCCCTGCCTGCGCCTGGATCACAAACTGACAACGGTGTCAAAGACTTCACTATATTTTGTTGGGTTTGTTAGCCTATATTTCCTGGGCCCCATTGCAAAGACACATATTTGGCTTTGTGATGAATTGGGACGATGTGAACTGCCTGGCATTCGATCTAAGACACAGTATATGATGAATGAACGGGTATCAAATAGTCTATGACAGATGTGAAGCATCTGACAGGTAGAAAAAGATGTTCCATATTACAAGAGAAAGGAAGTTTCTGCATTGTTTCTCTTTTTATGTTTTCATATCACATCTTCAGAATCTCATGTATCTCATTGAATGTTTGATGCCATATTCAGGTACTAGCAAACTGCAAGAGGGAAGAATCTCATTGATGAAGGGAAGCTGATCTGAAAACAGAACTGATGTTAGTAGGCAGCAGTGAGGGGTATGATTGCTCAATATCAAAGTGGAAGAGTGGGTTTTGTGAATGACTGCAGAAAACCAAGTAACTTCTTAGGGAGAAAGAATACTCTGAAAAATTCCTAATAGAAAATTACAAGAGGGACTTTCAGTTGATGTGCAATGGCAGAGAACCATTAACACTGCTGCTAATATTTAGCAGCTCAAGCACTGCTCAAAGCGTTGAAAGACTGTACACATTTGTGAGGTTTATTCTCAGAGGTTAAGCTTCAGATTTTCATAAGTGTTCATAAAATATGCGCCTATTTACTCTCAGAAATAAAACAATGGGATGAATATTAAGACTATTAATATAATTGTTCTTATTTAAGTTGAAAAAGTGTTTCACCATTTTTGGTCTTTTAAAGATAATGTTTTTCTGTATTTACTTCAAGTACGATATAATCACATAACTTCAGCACCTGCTGTCCAGAGCCCCTGGTGTTAGGTGAGACACAGACAAAAGCCTTGGTAAATACCTTCGCTTTTCTGTGCTTCTATTTTTTCCTGACATATAAAATGGAACAACAGCAATTTCTTATCTCCCTAGTAGGATGCCATGAGTAATAACTAACAAATGCCCGCAAGGTTCTAAGAACTTTAATCCTATTTACTGGAGAGGTCAAACTCTTGTGCTTCCAAGACAAAAAAAAAAGATTTTATAACGTGAAAAAACAGAGGTTTGTTCCAGTGCATGCATTAGTCCTGAAGAGAGCCAGCTATCCTTCCAAGCTCATGGCAAAGAGCTGTAATATGTGGTAGATAACTTGATACATCTTAATGTGAATTAAGATCACGCAGTTTTTGTTTCCAAACCATTTGTTATTCAAACCCATGCTTTATTGCAAGGCTTCACATGTCTATATGTCTTCGCTCCAAGACAATTCAATAAGAGTAAACTCAGATCTGAAGGTGCTTCTGCTCTCAGTGAGGTCTGCTTTATTCCCTGGAGAAAGACACCCTGGTCTGTCAAACCACCTTGCACAGAAGTGTATATATATACAAGAAAAAAAAGAACCATGTAGTCATGTTAAAGTACTGTTATTTAGACTGTAGGTATGTCTGGATACATCTTAAATATTTTGAAGACCTCTGTTTGAAGTTTCATATGGTGTTGTTATTCACGTTCAACCTTCATTCATGCACATGATAACTTTATTCTTTGTGCTAGCCAGTTTTAACTTTTTTAGAAGGGCAATAATAAAGAGGTCCTAGAGGGTCATGTGAGAGCGTATTGTTTATTAGCTCTAGGACAAAGACCAGTCCTCTTGCATAACCCCTTCTAATGACAAAATAACAAAAGGGAGGTTTGTGATGGAGGTAGGAGATGCAAATGACTGACTGCCCGACAGTAGCATGCTTAGCAGTGGTGGTGGCTGGCAATTGAGAGACTTTGAATGAGGAAAGTGTCCCAAGTCCTGCAAGCCTTGCTTGTACAATCAAACTGAAGAAAATCCCTTCAAGTTAAACTCTATAATGAACTCAATGCACTCAAGCTACATAGGAGCTATATGCAACTTAATGCAATAATTAGATCACACAACTCTTACTTACAAAAGTAACATTTAATCTGAGCTGCCTGAAAACACATTGGTAAGATGGTAAACTGTATTATTTCCTAGGTATTTGGAGCAGTTGTTGTATACTGTCATCTCATCACTTTGAGTTATTTTAGGTTGCTCACAGCCCATTGGAAATGAAGGGTAAAAACCCAGTCTGAAAGCAGTGTATTTTTTACATTGTTGTCATATTACATTGTGTCATTTCATTTGATATTAAGAGTTGTCACATCATATTATGCTGTAGGTCAAGTAAATGGTAATGTGATGGGACACACCAGATACAGATAGCAGGAGCCCAATCTGAATTCATTTGCATATCCTCATCGACTTCATTAGCTGGTTGGTATCTCAACATGATTACAGTAGTTTTCAAAAAAAATAGAAATATTTTGCCTAAGTACATGTAGTCCAAACAGGAGTACTGAGAAGTTCATGAGCAAAGGGAGATTTAGGCTACACATTGTAAAAAGATGCTGGTTTTAGATAGGTATATATAAATATATTACCCCCACACACGCTTATATGTAAAATGCTGAATCTTATGTTGTGAGAGAAATTTTTTAAATAGTACTAGCCCCAAATTGGCTTTTCATGTCCAATAACTCTAAGGCCTTTTAGCTTAGGAAACAGTTTTCCAGCAAAGAGTCTCATCAGTGGAATCCTATCAAACTAGATGGAAAAGACATTTATGAAAAGAGTAAATGTAAATACTTTGAGATTTTCTAAGTCATCTGACATATTTTAAATTCCATTCTCAGGCTAGATAACACATCTGTTGGGTTTTGGCTGGTTTTTGTTTTGTTTTGTTCTGTTTTTTAATTTTAGAGGATGGTACTCTTAGTAAACATTGTCTTATGTGCCCATCCCAGGATCATTATTTCTGATTCATGCACCAGAATTTCTTCAATGTGTTTGTTCCCTTCTATGTCTTAAATACTGAAGATAATCTTCTGTGAAGCGTTGTATGAGTTGACAATGAAGATCAAGAAGATTCATGAAACACTTAAGCATGTGTTTAACTTCCAAAGAAAATAGGAGGCATAAGCTAGTTTTTAAAAATAAAACTTCAAATAAATTGTAGCTTTAGATATGAGTCATCAGTAGAGATAATATCATAAAAAAAAGAAGGGCATAATACATCTGGCTAATATTTAAAATAAATTATGTTATATATAATACTCTTTTCTGACTGGCAGTCTCAGAAAGAAAAGCATTAAAGGCGCCTGCATATCTGCTTACATTTCTGGTTTCCAAAAGGATAGGAATATAGTGAATCTAGGATGTGTCACCCTTACTATGCACTTTGAGCCATGTTGACTCATGCATTTTATAGACTGACTCTGCAATATCGGTACAGTGAATACAATACTTCCAGGACTAGCTAGGCCACTGTACATGTGACATAATGTCACCAATTCCCTTAAGCGATGTCTGAAGCAAACAATAACCAGCAGCAAAGAATAATTGCCAATCAGATCTTCTGACAAAATTGATGGAAAGTCAGAGAAGACATTAAGGATATGGAAAGGGGCTCTAGATGATGCACACAAACAAACAACATGTTAGATATGGGCTTATTTATACAAGGTTTTTAGCTATAGCTGACATGCTAGGATGGGGTTACGCAGTCAGATTTAGTCTTCTTTAAGCACTGAGCCTGTAGATCTTCCTACCAAACTAAAAATGTTCCATATTTAGCCAAATTACAGTTTCAAATTTTATGTTTGATGATACAGCAATGCACACAACCTTATACACATAAAGCATCGGGCACTGTAGAGCCATAATCTTGGTTCAGTTCAGTAATTTACCATGAAATAAACAATAATAGTAATAGGAGAATACTGTAGTAGTTATCAAAACACTGTGTTTCTCTAATTTGTAATGTAATTTTAAGGCTAGTTTAAGTATGAGTCTCTTGAAAGGTTACTTCAGATACATAAGATCTTTGGCTGTCAAAATCAGCAGGTAATCATTCCCATATTTATTTACTTTTTCAAATCTGGCCTGCCATAACATAGATAAAGCAATTTTTTTGTTATATAAAAATAGAAATCCTCTGTAAACCAGCTTCTGTCTGAAACTTTGTTTAGCTACTGCATTACTTGATATTATGACTTAAACTTGATATTATGATTTAAACTTGATATTATGACTGAAACTTGAGTCATTATGGAAATTTAATCATGTCGTGAGCTTAATTTATCCTGGCTACCACCTCTGTAACCTGGAGAGTGTTAATAATGTTAGGCCTTCAGTGGAGCTCTTTTCAATACCTGCTAGTCCTGAGCAGCTTCTTTACTCTCAAGTAGAGCAGAACCGATAAAGTACCCCAGCATGGTACAATTGTGCCCTCCTTAACTCCCTCCCTGACCGATTGGGGCTCTGGATCTAGGGCTTTGCATTCATAATTGACTAAGGTCCAGTCTGAGCAGGAATGATGCAGACTTCCCACCCAACTTCAGCTGGCCACAACAGGCACCTGGAATTGAAACTTTTGGCATGAATTCTTTCCATCTCAGAAAAGTAGTGAACACAAGTTGCCAACCTCCTGGATTACCCTTTTCCCCTCTAGATTATTGTGCAAAGTGAAATAATATTTCTAAATAAAAGCAAGCTGTTACTTGTTCTAGACTTAATGTTATTTCCATTTGGTTTAGCGACCTCTTCAGTGAGTTTTGGTGCCTCTCTGCCTCAACTCTGTATTGCAAGTCTACAGCGTAGGAGAGAGAAGGTGATCAGCATAGGAGTGAGCTGTGCTGTGCCTGTGTGCCCTATGGTGGTTGCTTACAGATTTTGGTATCTGGTGTAGGGCAGGCTTTCCTTTCTTTCTTTCTTTTCTTTTTATTCTTTTTATGTGTACAAATGTGTCCTCAGGCCCCATTTTGGTGGCAAGTTTTGATTTCCATAGGATTCCAACAGAAATTAAAAGGTTTTCCTAACCTGGTGGAAGCTCTAGTTTTGCAAAACACCCAAATGTGAAAATTTCAGCACAAGATCAGTTCCACTGACGTGGGTGCTTACGCACATTTCTGCATCAGGTCTGAGGTGGATCAGGTACTACAGCAAAACAAAAACACCCACTCCACCCCCAAAGCTATGTTGAGGTACCTAAAGCAGGCTTGTTTTTCTTGTTGCTTCAACTGTTGGCAAAATGATTGACAAGAGGGTTTGTCATCTTTCTTAAGCAAGTTGATCAGTGACTAATGGTCTTCTTGATAATCACTGAAATACTGCACCAAAACAATTTAGCTGTTAATTTGTCAGACCTGAGTCATAAGGCAAATTCATTTTATTTGAACATCAATTAATAAAACAAGGAGGAGGGAAAAGAGATTTAAGCTTGATAAAATACCTCATTAGTCTATTTATATAACTGTAAATAGAAAATTTTTTCCTTCTATTGTTTAAATTTCTTTGTTCTGAGGCTTCTTTAATAAGGGAGTTTATATTAAAAAAAAAACCAAAAAGCAAAACCCAAAAAAACGCCAAACACAGCAACTCTTGTTTTGGAAAAGTTTTCTTTTTCTTTCTTTCTTTCTTTCTTTCTTTCTTTCTTTCTTTCTTTCTTTCTTCCTTCCTTCCTTCCTTCCTTCCTTCCTTCCTTCCTTCCTTCCTTCCTTTCTTTCTTTCTTTCTTTCTTTCTTTCTTTCTTTCTTTCTTTCTTTCTTTCTTTCTTTCTTTCTTTCTTTCTTTCTTTCTTTCTTTCTTTCCCTTTCTTCCTTTCTTTCTTGCCCTTTCTTCCTTTCTTTCTTTCTTTCCCTTTCTTCCTTTCTTTCTTTCTTTCCCTTTCTTCCTTTCTTCCTTTCTTCATAAGCTATTCCTGTGGAATGTACAAGTTGGGCTAGAAACTCTTAGGTGTCTTGGGTACCATATCTGGCTGCCTCATTGAGGGGCTACTGATAGAGATCTCTGTTCAGGAAAGCCAGCAGGAGTTGAAGGCACCCTCCACACTATAAACGATGTTAACAGCGGCTTATGAATGCTTCAATAAGCAGATGTGTTGCTTAGCACACTTGGTGTGGATGTATACAGCCAGTCCTCAAAATGACCTCACCACACTGAGCTCTGCTATTTCTCAGCAGCAGCAGCGCTACCCCATGTCCTGCTGGTTCTCTCTCATCATGTACGCCAAGTGCACATCTACGTGTGATGTTTGTAAATAAAAATGACCCAAGATGCTCCTAACTTGCCCTGTAAATATAGAATATCCAATCTAGGCATGTAACTCCTGGTTCTTCAGCTCTACTAATGGGGTTGCCCCTTAAAGGACCGAAGGAGAAGTGGCTCCTGCAATAACGGAGGGAGCTGTTGTCTGTGTTACATCTCTTAGACCCAATTAACTGCGTGGCAAGCACACCTTGCTTTGTCAGACGTGTCTGTTCCTACTGCCCGAGAGCTCTCAGAGATAATTGATTCTGGCACTTCTATTACTACCCAGAAACACAAGGGCATGTTTTTTACAGTCACTCAGGCAGTAGTTTGAGGAGAATGGTTTTTCTACAGGATATTGCCTACACTACCTATTTGTGCCTTCACTGAGACTGTGTGCAGGCTTGGCACTCATACCATGGTGATGAGCATAACATAAAAGTGATAGATTCAGAATGTCTTTTGTTGCAATTTTTTTATTTTTTATATGTCTGTCTGTGCTCTGTGTTTGATCAGTGAGACAGCCTTTAAATTAAAGAAATTCCTAATACTCCAGCATCTAGAAAAAAGATGTAATTTATCTGATATCTTCCTTTTTTTTTCCCTTTCTGCACTTTTAATGCTTGTAATTAAACATGGAATAGAACAACTTGCTCTCCAGTTACAAAATGTCATAGATTTCACAGAGAAATAAATACAATTATGTATGTACATTCATGGGTGTTTTCATCATAGAATACTTGTGGCATGCAGAGATAAAAAATGTATGCACAGAAACTATATATTCAATATTATCATTCCTGGTTGCCGTGTCCAACTGTGTGCTTGTACATAGAAAAAGGATTGTGCTGTAAGAATTCAAGAAAAGGGGAAGAATTGGAAGAAATGTATCTTCAGTGACTCTGTGTAGGTAAGTGTCCCAGGATGTACTTAATTTTCCTTCCAGTTCCTTAAAACACAGAACTTATGAATATAAATTTTATCAGTGGATTTTATGTGAAGTAGTGGAAAGAAGAAATAACAGCTTTATATTTGAGCAATGCAAACCTAAATCAAAAATTAGTTTTCAAAGCTGATAGGCCAAATATTCACAAAAAGTCTTATTAAATTACAATTGAAAATCTACCCACAGATGATGAACTGCATATGTGTCCACAAAAACTCGCTTATACTCAGTTTCTCCTATTAACTGTAGGCATGAGCCTGTTTGCTCATAAATAATTAAACCTGGGTCAAATTTACTGCAGGAGGAATGTGACCATACTGATAGATTTAGTCCTTGTTGAGAGCTGCTGCCTTGTGCCTCCATCTGAGCTTAGCATAGACTGTTCATTCAATTCTTCACTTTGAGGGGCTGAGTTCAAACCCTCACAACTCAGATTTACTTAGGGGTAGAGGACTCAGAAGAGTTTGGCTAGTGGAAACGGCCACTGACGACTCCTTTTTAGCTGCCCAAACAAGCCTGAGTGATAACTAATTGTTGAAAATACATCTGGATGAAGCAAGCCCTTATGATGTTTCAAGAGCATAAAAATCACAAGCTACTTTAAAATATTGGTCCAACTCAGAAAAATGGGCTAAAGTATACTTTCTTGTGCTCTCAGAGGTCTCGCAGCATAGTTGTTTGAAATATGGGATGAGTAATATCAGAGGCACACAGAAGATGCTATAAACTATAGGTGCTTTGCTATCACTTGGGCTAATTGTATGAACCTCGCTGTTCCCCTGCTATCTTAGCTATCTTAGCCTCGCAGACTATTTTGTCTCTACCTGTTGTCCCCCAGAGGGTATGGCAGAAGAAGATGGCACAGTAGCATCAGTATTGCCAGGGGATGGGGCCACAAAGGAAGCCGTGCACGGGGAGCATGGGCAGTAACGCGATGCTGTAACAAGCTTCCTCATCTCGTTTTTTTCCTCCCTTCCACCACCCCTGAACTCTGACACCCACACACAAGCCTCCTGTGCAGGAATCAAAGGAAGCAAATCTGAGCTAACAGTGAGACATGAGAAAATTATACAAGTATAGCCACGTACTCATTTTGTGTTTGTTTTTTTTTTTTTTTATATTGAGGGCATTTATGTCTGTTCATAATTAGAGATGTTTATGACATGCATTAACAGTAACTCTCTACACTGTCTTTTTGGAAACATGTGAGTTCATGTTAATGGCTTGAGTTTGCTAACAATTTACAGGCAGACACTTAACCACTCTAATACTCCACTTACTCATTTGTTCTTCATATTTTTAATTTTATGTATATCCCTGCCTGAGCTCCAGAAATGACTTACTCCATCACCCACGCTGCTTCTCCTACTTAAAGATGTAAATGGGTCCCAGTTGTACAAGATATTTAGCATATGCTTAAATTTAAGCATATGAATACTCCCACCGAGGTAAATGGGACTGCATACTTAGAGTTAGGCTCACACTTAAATTGCTTATTCAGTGCTAAAAAAAATCACATACTTGGCTTCCTGATTCCTGCACAGTCCAACATTACCCCAGGACTCTGTTGTGTTTTGTGACTTAGTGGCACGGTTTTTTGTAAACCTTCTGTTGAATAGTCATCCTGTTAGGATATGTCTCCACCCTCTTTCTTTGCTGAGGTGTCAAACATCTTGTTCGCCTGCTTGCAAGTGTTTTTCTCCAATGCAGCTCTGAGCAAAAGTTATGAAACACATGCAGTGCAGAATTTCATGAGGCTGAGGTGTGCCATCAGTGTGGTGGTGCCCGACGTGGGGCTCAAAGGGTTTGAGATAATGACAGATTTGATTGGAATGTGCTAGATCGAATTTATAGCTGTTATTGCTGTTTAGTTATTAATCGGCAGGCTTCTGTGCTTGCCATGGGGCTTGCCTGCCTTACTATATATTAGAGTCTAGTGCTCGTTTGTGGCTGCTCTTTGCTTTCGCTGCTTGCTGTACTGCTGTACTGCTGATCCTCTTACTCTGCTGTGCCTGGGAACATTTTGATAGCAGCAATGGCCATGCGCCTGGGCTGGCAGGTGGCCAGGGCATGGCTGCTGTTTCTGTGCTGCTGTACTGGACAGGCTGGAACTCCAGTGTGAACTCGAGGTGAAGGGACTGTGACCTGTGGATGAGTCCACGTGGGAGCAGGACACCCCAAAGAGACTGTGGCTGTGGATAAGCCCATGCCAGAGCAGGCACATCTTGAAGTGTCTGTGGCCGTGGTTATGTCTGTGCCACAGCAGGTATACCTCTGAAGGCATTGTGGCCCAAGGACAAGACCATGCTGGAGAAGGTACACCTCAAAGCATCTGTGGCTGTGGATAAGTCCATGCTGCAACAGATACACCTTGAAGCATCAGTGGCTGTGCATGAGGTCATGCTGGAGCACCTCAAAGAGCAGATACACACCTGGAGGGACTGCAGTCTGCAGATAAGTCCAAGCCAGAGCAAGGACAAGGGGAGAAGTTCATTGCAACGTTCAACTCTATGGTCTGGTCCAAAGGGACCAGGGGTGGAGATTGTAATGAAAATACCTTTAATTTGTTGTAATCCATGACTTGAGTTGCATATTATGGGAATTCCTATAGCAGGAACCACCTGGACCAGTGGAGGACAAGCCTTACAAGAAGCAGTGCAAGTGGAGCAGTCACCCGACCTTTGGCTTTGGTGCCCAATAATTCCATGCAACACACCTCCTCTCCTGTCCTGAGAAACCACCATCACAGACGGACCCTAAAGTCATGGACTAAATGAACTCAATGGACATTTTGTGGACATTTGTAGACATTTTAAAGACATTTTACAGGAGTGGTCCATAGACTAAGGGAATCATATCTGTATATTATATCAAAGGATGGGAAGGGGGGTGGCAGGTAGTGGGAATGTATTGGATAGTACGATAGCTACTGTTACAGGTGTTATGCTAAATGTGCAATGCACATTGGTTTTTACACAGTGAAGTGCAGTCTATCAAAACAGTGCTTTTTTCTGCTTTTCACACTTTTTCCAACCAGTGGACGCTTTGGATGATGGCTTTAAGAACAGTGAGGTCAGCAATGCAGTTTGTGCATATCTTAAGTGTTCCGCACACAAACACACCTGAGGCCTTGAAAAATGCAGTCAGACAACACAATCCTTATTCCAGGAAACTTGACCCCAAACTGCTTTCTAATTCCCCAGAGACTTACCCTTTAGGAAACCCGACTCTCTTCAGAGACCCAGAGAGAAAGAACTCTCCTATTACCCTTAATGTTTGTTCTCTGAGGATCAAAGTGCTTATATATAGTCTTGTTCAACCCTAATAATAGAGAAAGATTTCTAAAAAAACCCTGGCCATTTATCCAGAGCTTAAAATCCCAAATATAATCTGAACATTTGAAAGACTATTTGTCTAACCCCTCTATTTTTTCCTTTATACTTTTCAGTTCTATTCTCTTTACACTTTTTGGAGTAGGGAATTCTCTTTTATTGTGTTTTTATATAGGACAGATAATGGGAGCTCTCTTTTAAATAGGAGCTCTCTCTTATATATGTGATCATAATACGTGGATCTTCTTAACACAAACTGAAAACAATTGCAGCTGCACATGTGTTTTATTTTTTTACAGCTTTTCACATGTGCTTCTGGAGTTCTATGCAGGAATAATTCCTACTACAATTTTCACAAAAAGATGTTACTTAATGTACCTGTCTGTTAAAAAAGTCTTTGATAAAAGCAAAAGATTCAACATCTCTAAGGAAAAAAAATACAAATTTCACAATGTCCCTATCTATTAAAAATAAATTTTCATTGGAAAAAAGAAGACAGCTTGGGGGTAATGTTAGCAGATAAAGAGGAAGAATTATCAGGTAATATATTCACGTCTGAAAGCATCGGTTCTTGTTTTACTTCTGCAGATAAACTTTTATATGAAATAGTATTTCAGTAGTTTTACATTTTCTTTTGAGTTGTTTTCCAAAGGCTGTTAACATAGTAAAGAAAACTGCATTTTTCAGACTACTTCATGCATTGAGTAGGAATGGAAAGCAAACAGAAAAAGGGCAGCTTTTTGTTCAATGGGAAACTCTACTGTTAAGGCAGTTTTTCAGAAGGAAAATATTAGTTGGAATAGTATTCACCAGTCCCTCCAAACTCTACACTAAGATCCCACAGCCCAAAGACATGCAGGCAGACAGAGAAACAGGATAAATGGAGCAAACAAACAAAACATGATTGAAGAAAACCTCATTTTTACAACTGATAATCATAGATTGGTTTAACCATAAAACATGTACAAGCTTCTTGAAGCTCTGTGGAAGTTGGGGGTGTCAAGCATATTTGAAGTTGAAATTTTTGAAAGTCAAATCACTTATTGTCTTTACACTTTAGTCTAAAAAATCAATCTCTCCTCCACTTAATCAATTGACCATGTTTCATTTTAAATATGTGCAGATGGACACAATTCAAAGTCACAGTAAGGCAAATTGTGTAATAATAATATGTTCAATATCTAGATAAATGCCTATCATCTGATGTATGAAAACATCACCTAGTGCGTTGTCTGCAGGTTCAAATTTCAGCAGAAGGGCATAAATGTAAGTGTCAATAATACTGGTTTTTTACTTACGTATATACAAAGTGATAATTCATTACAACAACAGAGAATATGAGTTATTCCTTTACTACATACCTACTCTGGAACCAATCTGCTTAGCTGGTGGAGAATTCAGGGTCTGTATTTATTGTTCAAGATAGCCATTTCTTTACAGCAAATGATTCTGGGAAAATACCTCCTTAGGATTTAATTGCTGGCTACAGGTTACTCTGAAAAATAAGATGGTGTATTTTTTTTGAGTACTTCACCTGCCATAAACAACTTTCAGATCTGTGGATAAAACCTATTATCTTAGTGCATTTGATTTACAGAGTTATTAGAAGTGGTTCTGTATTTAGCAGAAGGCCCTCTTGCAGCACAAGAACCTGTTTCACCTGCCTGACATCGATCAGAGAGAGCTAATAATGATCGTAATGCTGTTGCAGTGACTTGGAGGATGGTAGTGTGGTCAAACCCTGGGAAGACAATGGGTTCATGATCTCCACTCTTCATTCTCCCACTCCTGTCAATGAAACTCATCTTTTAGTGAAGTGTATTCCCTTTTTACATAATAGGTGCTAAAAGTGGAGATGAACTACAGTGGAATGATGATTAGCAGCTTGCAGCTCATTCACACAGCACACGATTCCTATTCTTCTCCTTAAAAAAGGAATTTACGGAGTCTGATTTATCCGTGGGTTGAGGCTTGCAGCTGCGACAGGTACAGCCCACCCACTGAAATCGGTAAGAATGTAACATATCAGGTTTGCAAAAACAAGACAAATAAATTGGCTTTTATGGGTGTTTCTTACTTGACTGGGTTCTCCTCACACACAGTTGGCCACAGCTTTAAAATAAATAAATAGATAAAGGCCAGCACCCCCCATTATAGCCATTAAAATAAATTGTTTAACTCTCCTTACTGACAAAAACTCTAATCAATTAATGGATTCTTATTCCAATTCTGTGTGTCGGTAAACCCCTTGGCAGCAGATCCATTGGCCCAGCTGAAAGCCACATTGAACAGCTCTATTGTGATCAGAAGCAACTGAACGCTAGCGTTCATGGGATATGCAATCAAATACATTCCACAAGTGAGGGATCTGTACCCAAAATATATGTCTACTCAACATCAGGAATGACTGAACACAGACTAAAATTTTGGAGAGTAGTGTATATCAAAACCAGACACTAAAAACTATCAAAAAATGTGAGAATAACTTGTGTGAGAGAAGAAAAGATTTTGAGTGTGAAAAAATGTGATTTTCCAATGCATTGATTCTGGTTTTTTTCAGTCTGCACATTTCTGTTTGCACTGCATGTAGAATAAGCAGTCAAATATTTACCAAAAATGAATGTTAAAATTGTACGTGGAACCATAGTGATAAACACTCATGCAAATGTAGTTGTGGTTGAATAGATTGTTCCCTTTTGCTGTCAACCACAAAAGCAAAACCCTGTGACTGATTTAATAAATCTCTGCTAGGCATCTAGCTGGAGTTTAACACAGTGAGCACAGGATATTTGAGGCTTGCCTTTTTGTATATAGAGAGGAAAAAACGCCTAACTATATGTGAAAAAAATATGTGAGTAAACTTATCTATTGGAGAATACTATTACATGAATGGAAAGAGAAGATAAATTTGTCAGATAAACTGTTTATTGAGACTTTTAAAAAAAAAATTATTTTCAGCCTGGCCAAAGGAGGTCATAACTGAACTGTGTACAGCTAAGACATAATAAAATGTCTTTTGTTAGATACCCAAAACTTATATAAACTTATTTAATATTTTATAGTCCCAGTATGACATTTCATGAGATCAGACTGACTGCCTTTGACAGTATCAAGCATACTGCAAGAACAAACACAGTGCAAATAAAAAAATGCACTAAAGAAACCAGAAAAAGTTCTGGAAGTAAAAATAGCATGGCTTTCCTATTAATTGGTTTTGTTTGAACACATAGAGAAGACAAATAGTTAAATGAAGATGTCAACCAAAGTTAATCATGTTTCAAATGAGGATGGTACCTCATCTTAGCAAAGATTGAAATAAGTTTGCATATCATCTAAATCAGTTCATTTCTTGATAATAGGAGTAAACCCCACCAAAAATAATGAAAAGAATTCCCCACTCTATTCTAACAGAACTTCATAATGTGTCTTTCGAAATGAAATAATAGATGATTTTTCAGTAACATGAAACTACATAGCTCTAGGACGAGTTTCTTGTATTATCCTACTGGTTAAACATTATGAAGAATTTCTCAGTGAATGCTGATGAACTCTGACTCAGGTGTGATCAAAAGTCTGCTGCTCCTGTGGAACCATGGTTTCTTAAGAAGTTTTAAAAAATCATTTTTTATATACATATATATAAAAAAGATTCTGATGAGAAAATAATAGAAAGCATGATGTGTGGCTTCTTCTGCTTTAAGAAAGAAGAACATTAGTATTCTACTAATAGATAAAATGTCACTGGAAAGTTCACCTTTCTTCATAATACTGTAATTAGTATTTCATATACTATAATTTTACTCTTGATGAGATAAGCACTTTCTGAGGAAATTTCAATATCTATATTGCTAGTGCTGGCAAAAAAGCAATTTAAAATGACAAATTTTAATACCTAATGGTGGTCCAAACCTTTTGATATAGTGGCATGAATATCAAATATTTTAGGTACCTTCAAGATTTTAGTGACTTTATAGCACTGCAAACAGGCCATGCTCAACCCTTCCTAATTTTCCTCTATTTTCCCTATTTCTTTTTGTCGAAGTCATCCTTCTGCATGGCTCAGCTTTGCAGAAAAACTATTTTTTCTGCCCTAGTCTGAAAGACTGTCAGTTCTGTTCTGATCTAAAGAAATCTGAGAACTTCACTCAGCGACCCCTTTCATCAGCAGGTGTCAATTGAGCAGAAAGAAAATGGTACAGAAAACCTTCAAAAATCCAGGGTGCTTATTTGTGTAAGAAGTTGCAGCCAAAGACAATATGACATATTTCCTCTTATCTTGTGGACGTGCAGGGACTTGTGTCTGTAATTCCCAGACATGCTAATTCTGTTCCTAAATACCAGCTCATAATGACTGAACCATACCCCAAAGCATTTTTAGAGGACTTGGTTTACTTTGGTACTTTGCAAGGCCTAATTATGTTGCCATAAATGTAAAAAAAAAAAGGAAAAAAAAAAAAAAAAGAGAGAGAAAGAACTATTAAAACATTTTTTTAAAAAAATACTGCATATCAGAAAATTATTACTGCCTTTGACAAATTCCCTCAAGGCAGCCAGAAGCCATGCAAACTTCATGGGACTGGGTTCTGTTACGGATCAACCCAAACTCACCAAAAGGGAAATAAAAGCTCTGCAAATATTTCAATTAAATCTGTTTTAGCTTAACCTGAGACAAGCTTCTGGGTTTTATGTCCAAACCAGGTGGAGCTCGATGCTTTTTGACTGAGAATATTATGAGGTTCGTAATTGGTTCAAAGCCAAAACCCAAAGTTAAACAGGTGTTCGCCTACATGACTCAAAGGCAAAATACATTCTTGCTTTGTCACAATGAAGACAAATTCCCAAATTTTACAGCACTGCAGTGGTAAATCTCAGATCTTTCCTCTTGTGAAACAGAAAACAGAGACAGAAACAGAACTGGCACTTTCCTGCTGGCTAGGCATATCAGCTGCATTTTTCAATGGAAAATGTGGTCTTTGACTCCTAATTTACTCTAGCAACAGCTTCCACCCTCAGTAAGGGGCACTGGGTGACAAAGAACTTCTCTAAGGGGGAGCAATGGGGACAACTGTCTCATGCTTTGCTCTGAAAATAGGGCTCTGCTCCCACCGCTGCAGGACAAGAGCATTAATTTTAAACGCGAGCCTTTGCAGGGATACAGGTGGCCAGCAGCGGGGAGCGAGGGGGCAATACTTTAGGGAGAGGGAGTGATAATCCACCAAATTGGGCAAATCTGGGTTGTACAACATGAGTAAGAGGGGTGTTACAGTGCCGACAGATCCCAAAAACTTTGTGTCAAAAGCCCTGCTTCTAATATAGCCAAGAGGAAGTTCTTCACTTGGCTTGAGTGACACCAACAAGTGCTATTTTACTCAGTTCACCCAAAATATGTTATAGTAAAGACAATGTGGAGATGTAATGCTTCCTGTCATAGTCTGTAAAACTCAGATAAATAATGTCATATGAAACTTGAACAAGTTTAGTGGCAATTTGAGCTGACCTAAACTTTCTAAACTTGTTTTTTTGTTTGTTTTAAGAGAAATTACATATGACAAGTTACTGAAACTAGTATTAAGGACTATGAAAAAAGCCTGTCTATAGATATAACTAATTTTAAAAGTCAGCAGTGTAACAGGCAGAAAACAAAATGGAGATACATTTTCTTTTTACATATCAAACATCCCTGGAACTCTGTGTCCTTGCAACTGCTTAGGAAACAGCTTCAAGCCTAGAGCAGGAAATTAGTCATCATACTTGGCTAAAGCTGTCCCACATGTTTTGCCAAAAATATTGTTGAAAAAATTCATTTTAGAGCTATTTGAATTATTTGTGAATTCATGAAATACTTTACGAATAGATACAGATGATAAAAAGATAGACATTTCACAAACTGGAATTAAAAAAAAAAAAAAAAAAAAGACAAGTTATATGTATTTTAAAAGAAATCAAACAGACTTTTAAAAAGGGTCCAAAATAGCCCCAAACCCCACAATATATATAGTTGATTACATACGAAATTGCTGAGTTTTTCTTTGTTCATCAAAACAATCAACCACTCCCCAAACCTCAGTGATGAACATTGTAACAGGATTCCCTGAAACAATTTCTTAACAAATTAAATAAAAAAAAAGTTGCTGACATATCTTTACCCAAAGCTCTTATATGACCAACTGTGTCACGGACACACACGGAGAGAAGTTCTGCTATTAAACCATGTTAACTTGTGTCTATTAAAACCTTAATGTAGACAAAGCATTTATATTCCCCCTAGGAGAGTCTGAATTTTTCCAGAGGTCAGAAAATGTTAATCTATCCAAATAAAAATGGTCTGTAAGAATGTGTCTATGTCTGCACGAGTAGCTTCGCTCCGAGTTTAATTCTCCTAACTGCCTAAATGTTCCAGCAATCACCTGTAAAAATCTATTGCAGGGTAAACTCAAGTTACGTTGGTTCACTCTTTGTTTGTAATGTACCAGCAGGGTCCCACACCGGCAGGAGATGCTATTTAAGAGCATTTTGCCTGGACTGCCAATCAGAGACGCGCTCGGAAAGATGGGAGCACGGGAAGGAATTGCTATTTAACAGCCATTTCACTGTGTTCACCTATTAGTAGTAGATCAGCATAGTCCAACATCAGAGGGGAATCAAAGGGTGCTGTTTAAGAGCATTTTTATGCCCTGCCTGGGGAAACACAGAAATAGTCGTTGCTGATCCATCTCTAAAAGGTGGGTGAAGTGCTTTTAAAGAACGTAATTTCACAGCAACCAAATCCATGCTCTGCACCGACATTTCAGACTAACTTTTATACAAAAGTGTTGCTGTAAAATACTTTTCACATTTTTTACCTCTTCTGTATTTTAAAATCGTTAGATAGAATCTGTGTTTGAAATTTACTGAGATATACAGTTGTATACAGCTGTACAGATGTATGCTGGGATACACAGTTGTAGATGTGGAAGGGAACTGTTAGGTCTAGCATATTAACTGCTGCCTGTACAGTTTATTGCATGCTAAAAAGCCAGGATTAGGCATAGATTTGGAGTTTTTCATTATGCACGGATTGTGATCATGTGGAGGCACGCATGTGTTTAACTCCTAGCACTGACAGCTTGCTTTCCTGCCCTGGTAGGGCAGCACTTGGTCCAGGAGTTGGGGCTGTAGGCAACATTGTTCAAAGAAACATAAAATGACTTACTTATGGGAATGCCTCAGCGTTTTGGAAGCCTTAACATTGTCTAGGCAGACCTAGTTTTAAATTGTTTATCAGTGGATTCAGCCATGCACTCCTTGGTGCTTGCCTACTTGAAAAAGTTTTCTTCCTTATTTATACAGCTCCATGTATATACCATATTGTTCTGACTGTATTTCATAGACTTATATGAAGCAAAACAGTCCCCTCAGTGTGCATATAGTTATCTGGGACTACATATCATTCTTTTTTCATGTTAACAGTAAAGATGGTGTAAAACAGCAGTGCAACTAGACAGAAAAGGATAGTACCTTTTTACAGCCACGCAAAAACTCTGTAAGAAAGATCTTATTAAACACCTTTTAAACAGTAAAATCATCCTGGGCTGTGAGCTAGGACAGTGTAAGGCAGGAAGCCTGATGAATTGGATTAGATGGATGCCTCTTCTGGGAGATTTCTGGGGATTAGAGGCTGGTGTGGCAGAAAGAGTGGGAGATTGTGACTTCAGGACTGTGAGCAGAGAGAGAAGAGGTGGATTGAAGGAGAAATACTAAATCCCAGCCCAATCCAGCCTGTACACATTTCACCACACCCTTGATAGGGAAATAAGGATACATGTATAAAATGTTCGCAACTGTAGTCCTATCTGAAGCAAACTGAGTCCCCTAGTTGAGCTTAGGAGAAGCTATGAACACATAGCCCAGCCTTTACATGCTAAGAGCCAGTCTCAGCCTGAAGTCACAAAAAAAGAAGTCCAGGAAGGTCAAAGCTTCAATTTCAAGATGAGAAGTGTTTTTTAATTATTAATTTGTTGTGTTTTGTCATTGATGCAAACCCACCTATGATCATGACCATACTATAGATGCCTACATGTAAGTACATGCCATATAGAAACATGTGGCATGCCAAGTACACAAAAATAGCATCCTATTACCACTGGAGAACTGCACGTCCCCTGCTTTGTGTGAATTTTGTCTGTGTATACAACGTGCATAAACTTGCACTGTTACTTTTACATTAAAAAAACCCACATAATAAGATGACAAAAAGAAAAATAAATTACAAAGACATAATTTTAGTAACTTCTTGACAAGCACTTAATGTCTTCCAGTCAAGCAAGAACAGAAAATATGTTAGTTGCTTTTTAAACTATTATTCCAATAAAAAGTAATTATAGTGATTAATTGCATAATGATTACTGTAATCACAGCCTATTCTTAGTTGATTAAGAAAGACAGAAGCAGCTCACAGAAAGCTTTCCACTAAAACTATCTGTGTTTATTTTATTTGCCCTTTTGCTAATTTTCTTATCAGAACCCATGAATGGTGATATTTCAAAGACAACCTTGCCAGTTGCTTTGAGACTAATCCACTGTCCATTGATAAAAACTCTCTTTAAGAGATTGACAAATGCGTTAACTGCTATTATGGAGGCAAGACATTTTTTGACCTTAACCATTGCTGGTTTTTTTGTTGCTATTACATTTTTTTCTGCTTTTTAATTGAGTACTTCTGCCTCACTAGATTTTGAAAGAATTTGCATGTACTTTTAAATACATATAATTTTTAGCATAATACATACTTCGAGAAGGTGTATGAATGCTCTGAAGAGATGATAGTGGAGTGACAGATGTGGGATTTTATTTTGGGGGGGTGGAAATCTTGGATGCACCAGCTGGGAAAAACCTTCACATTTCTATCAGCTCGGATGGAGTTGTCATAAGTGACACAATTTTAGACTCTGCTCTGTCATGTTTTTCTTCCTCACAGTCCATTGGGACACTGGCTTTTGTTAATTTGGTGTGTAATGAGATCAAATATTACTATGACAGTCAGCATCACAAAATCCTAAATAGAGAGGCTGAGTGATGGACAGAGATCTCAAAATATTATATACTTTTGATTTTTATTGGGAAATTGGAAGAAGAAAGCAGCTAATAGGCAAAGCAGTCACTTTAGTTAAAACTTGTCAACTGCAAGATGACTCAATAATACCTAAGTCCCATCCACAATCTTGAAGTTGCTACACTCCTGTACTGATTGTATGTGAGATTTTTTTGGGCATGGAAGTATAGAATGGGGATGTGTTCCAAGGATAAATGGATAGGGTGCCTGAAAACCTTTATGACAAGTATCTTAAATAGGCTGGAGATGCAAAACAAACAGAGAAGGACCTATGATAAAAGAGGACCATACTGCCTAGAAGGGAGTCAGCTCATTCCTTGGTGCAGTTTAGCAACATGAACCTGACTATGTGAAAGCCCTGCTGAGCTGAGGGTGCTGGTCAGATACAGCATCAACAACACAGCAAGATCCTCTGTGAAACTGTTCGAAGATGTTCCCCCAAGGTCATACAAGTCTGCAACAACCACAAAGTGAACTCATCTCTCCTAAGTCTCATCCCAACCCTTCAACCAACAGTGTCAGATATTCTCTTCATGATGATGCATTTCAAGACAATCTATCAAACCTTCACCAACTTTTGGTATGCTGACTACAGTCAGGAATGCTAAAATCTGTTCAGATAAATGTCAATGCATATGATAGCTATTACAAAGGGAAAACATGTTCTTCTGTATAATTCCTCCACCTGGTGGCCAGGTCAGGGATTTGGCTAGCCCAGGTAATGGACACAAGGCAGGTCAGTTCCCAGCTCAGTCAGGCTTGCCTTTCTTGGTTAAGGTGCTAATTGCAATTAGGCTGGACAACGAGGTAAAGATCAAAAGGTTATTACTCACCTGGTGGCCAGAACTTTTGGTTTCTGGAACTGGACAGGTAGCCCTCAATTGACCAGGTATGTCCTTTACTGATAGAGATTATCATCATCTTCCAGAAATACTTTATCCTTTTTTTCCCCTCCCCACCCCTGAAAATAATGATTTTCTTCAAAAGTGAAACCATTTGCAAAAATGGACCTGTTGTGAAAAATACCACATTTCAATTTTAAAGAAAATATATCATGGTTTGCAATTGTCAAAATGCCCTGTTTTGACATTTGTAAATGAAAATAAAAGAAACTTTGAAAGGTCACTATCAAAACAAAATGCTTACAAATTTTTAAGTGAATTCTTAACTTGATTTCTTCCAAAGGGATCTTTTTTATTGTTTTTTTCTCTTGCTTTTCTCTTCTCCTTATTTCCCAGATATTCAGTACTGGAACATCTGTAAGGGGGAGACGTATTTAGACATCCTGTAGACCTTTCAAATGTACAGGATGCATAACTGCTTTCATAACTAATGAGAGCAAGGAGCTTCTTTACATCCTACATTTCTAAATCCTGAAAGTACTTGCAAAACGGAAGACCTGCTTCCCACCTGGCACTCATGCGTATATTCCATCACGCTATTTTATGGCCCTCTTGAGTTAAAAGACATGCAATTATCACAACTGCCTGTTATTATAAATTCATACATGCATTAGAGGTGCATTTCTCTCTGTCTCACTCTTTTTCCTTCAGCTGTAGCTTTTCAGTTTGTTCTCTATTACTTACGATTCGTCTAAATATATCCTTTGCAGTGAGGATATATTGAACCTGTCAAGTTTATTTAAAGAAAAGTTAACCTGGGGAAAAATCAGGACTATGTTGCCTGGCCAGGGATGGTAAGGTATTCAAGACAAGGCCTTGCTCCACTTAGCAGACTGCAAATCCTCCAGATGTCGAGGGAAGCACAGAAAAGCAGATGATAAATGGCAAGTGAGAAACTGTACATTGATAAATGAGACTGCAAAGGAAGAATACATCTCCGGCAAATCCTTCATTGTTGCCTGCAACTCTGTTGAATTGCAGAGTGCTATTTATATAATCAAACCTGCCAGTAATCAGTCAATGGGAGGCATGGTCCTACATTTGCATGGCTCCAGAAAGTGAAAGGAAATTGTAACAGAGAGCAGGGAAAATAAGCAGGTTGCTCCTGTCCCCCAGCAGGTGCACATGTTCCTTGTCAACTGTGGACTGAGTGTCCTTTAGGGAAGGGACAGGAACGACAAACCCTGAGATGAGAAAAATCAAGGGGAAGGTGTTTTGAGGACTCTAGTACCAGCCGTCTGTTGTCCTATAAAATGTTATTGAGTCAAAGACTTTCCTTCCTCCATAATTGTATAATACTTATTACTTGGTGTGTGGTGTATTGAAGGAGGTGTTCACGTCAGAGACGGGCTAAAGACAGATTGCAAGAACTGGGTTGTCTTTCAGACTAAGTTAACATCCCTCAGTGGGCCTTCTCTATTAATTTATTCCCCAGACACAATCACATTTGAGTGTTTAAGAGGAAGAGGCAGTCAACAGAGAGCTATACCATGACTTAAAGAAAATCAATAACTGGAATTTGTGTGGGTTTTTTGGAGGACATCCGTCCTTTGGAGACAAAATCTCAGGAGAACCAGAGATTCAGGATTTGGACTGCATGAACACTTTAAATGGCCCAAAAGTCCAATCTGAACACAAATTAGTAACTTCATTTTCTAACGCAGAGACAGAAATCTGATCTCAACTCCCTCCACTTAGGATCATCGAATCACAGAATCATTAAGGTTGGCAAAGACTTCTGAGATCATTGAGTCCAACCGTTAACCTAACTGCCAGGTCCACCTCTAAACCATGTCCCTAAGCACCACATCCACACAGTTTTTGAACACTTAAACATAGTTAAAGTATAATTTTGTAATTGGTGAGTGTGATTTTTGACTGATGTATTGATGCAGCCCCTGAAAAAGGCAAGTTATGGAGCTACAGAAGTACTTTGTGTTGGTGTATCTTACATTCTTTATAAGGGAAGTGGTCATTTTGGTACAGGCACATTTATACCAGTATAAGTATATCCTCACTTGCATGACCAAAGGGCTTCAACTATATGGGATAGCTAAAGCAGTTCAACCAGGATACATAGACGGCTTTGTTGTATTGTTTATAGATATCTCTGGCCACAGCCACTCCATAATGAATGCATCCAACACAGAGGCTCCTGGACCTTCCCGATAACTGTATGGGGACTATATGAGAATCTCAGGTGCTATAGGGCCAAACCAAAAATATTAGTCAACATGAAACCATAAAACCCAAGTGAGTGGGAAGATTTCAATGATCTCCATTGCCACTGTTGAACAGCTGGGTAGGAATTAAAAAGGAACAAAAAAATAGACATCTCTTTCCATCTGCACATATTCACAAGTCATACCCATATTTATATAGATATATGAGGCATGCTTCATAATATGATACCTTAAGGTCTTAAAAATTGAATAATATGGTTCCTTGTTTGTAATCCACCTGCTGAAAGAACCTCAACTTGCCATACTGTATGTTCATTCTTTCTTTTATAATTCAATTTTAAATACTGTCAGGAAGTTTAAACTCACACATAATATGCAAATTATAGGTACTCTGAAACATCACATTGATTTACATTGTAATTGTTCCATTACTGATGATAATGGAAGTTCCATGTCCATGAGTACTTATTCTTATTAGGCAGGAACTCTGCAAAATAGGCTAACATTGCCTTACTTTTGCAGCAGTTATTACAATGTGAATGGAAGAATCATAACACCCCAGCCATACTGTAAGATATTGAAAAGTATCTTGGAGATAGTGATATTTCTCAGAGGTTTATTGTTAGGAAAAAAAAAAAAGAGCAAAAAACCAAACAAAACCCCCACCTCATCTATTCATGACTTCATGACTACAACTACAAATACAATAGTAAATATTAAAATACTAGAGATATGGTTCATGTGATGAAAATTCTTACTTAATAGCAGTAAAGCTGTGGAAAATAGTGATGGGGAAAAAAATTACATCTAATCTAGGTCTAAGTAGTTCTGACAGTGCTGCCTATATTAATCTAGGACAAAATGATTCATGGAATGGAATTTTTTTTCTTTCTTGTTCTCTTTCTGCTCTTTCTTCCACCATATTTCTCCCTTTCCTTCCCCTCAGTGAATGTAAGACTATTCGATAACATTACAGGTGGACCACAAATAGGCAATATATTTTGCACCCATTTTAGGTGTAGAATCTCCAACAAGAAATAAGTGAAAAATGAGATCAAAAGAAACAGAAAAGATAGATACACATTTGACTTATGAAATTGTTAATGCAGATTAAGGGAAAAGATTTTTCCTTTAGTATCAGCAGTATGCATATTCAAGAGAAAGTACAAGCAAAGATACAATTTCTTCTTTTAATTTGATAAATTTGAAGATAAATTTTGTTTATAAGGTGTGTGAAACTCAATAGAAGACTTTTCTTGTGTTCACCCTACAACCTCCTTTCAGGCAGTTGGAGAGAGTAATAAGGTCTCCCCTCAGCCTCCTCTTCTCCAGACTAAACAACCCCAGCTCCCTCAGCCACCCCTCATAAGACTTGTTCTCTGGACCCTTCACCAGCTTCATTGCCTTTCTTTGAACGCGCTGTAGTACCTTGATGTCCTTCTTGTAGTGAGGGGCCCAACACTGAACACAGTATTTGAGGTGCAGCCTCACCAGTGCCGAGTACAAGGGGACAATCACTTCGCTAGTCCTGCTGGGCATGCTATTCCTGATACAAGCCAGGATGCCATTGGCCTTCTTGACCACCTGAACATACTGGTGGCTCATGTTCAGGCAGCCGTCGACCAACACCTCCAGGTCCTTTTCCGCCAGGCAGCTCTCCAGCCACTCTTCCCCAAGCCTGTAGCGTTGCCTGGGGTTGTTGTGCCCCAAGTGAAGGACCCGGCACTTAGCCTTGTTGAACCTCATACGATTAGCCTGGGCCCATCAATCCAGCCTGTCCAGGTCCCTCTGTAGGGCCTTCCCACCCTCCAGCAGATCAACACTCGCGCCCAACTTGGTGTCATCTGCAAACTCATTGAAGTTGCACTCAATCCTCTCATCCACATCATTGATAAAGATATTAAAGAGGACTGGCCCCAGTACTGAGCCCTGGGGAACACCACTTGTGACCGGCCGCCAACTGGATTTAATTCCATTCACCACAATTCTTTGGGCCCAGCCATCCAGCCAGGTTTTTACCCAGCAAAGAGTACACCCATCCAAGCCATGAGCAGCCAGTTTCTCCAGGAGAATGTTGTGGGAAACGGTGTCAAAGCTTTACTAAAGTCCAGATAAACAACATCCACAACCTTTCCCTTATCCACTAAACGGGTCAGCTCATCATGGAAGGAGATCAGTTTAGTCAAGCAAAAAAAAGTTGTTTTAAAAATTCATTTTAAATCAGACAGCTCCAGCATTTTTTACATTGGTGGTTTTTTGAAGTTTTAGAGCAGCTCCTCAACCACAATGCCTTGTGATTGTCATCCCCTCCTACATGTGACATGAATACAATTAACTACAAAACTTCAGTTTTCTGCGGCTCGTTCAGATCCAAAAAGGAGACATGTGTGTAAAAGATCATATCTCCCTCCTTGTGCCTCCACCCCCAAGATACTATCAGTCTAATGAAAGATACTATTTCTTGCTAGAAGCCTTGTCTCATAATCTTAGAACATCTCAATTACAACACTACTAATAAATTTGTTTACATTAAGTATTGGTAACTCACACTGCTAATGGAGTAACTCACATTGCTTATACGTTGCTCACATTGTTAATGCAGATACATTTGCAATTGTGCCTTTCTGTGACACGCCCTGCTTCAGGGATTCCTGCTATTAAAGTGTGATGAAGCTACTATGGAAGTTGAATTCCACTTGCTTTATTTCAGGTGTCTAAAAGTTAAGCATGTTATCTACGCCATCTAAATAGATTCTCCCTCTGTTCAATGAGGGACGTTACTCATCCCATCCAAAACCAGGTAACTAAGGGAGATTCAATAAATCTTGCTGAGGAGCTCAGACTAAATGCCTAGTTTCTGACAGCTGCTGTTAGGTGCAATGAGTTCCCTCTTCTTGTTAGTGTCTGCTATGTACTTCACTGATACAGATACATACGAGGGATCTTGACCCATTATGGGTCTGTGGAGGAGCCTTACAGAAAGCCTGAATCTGCCCAAACCTTCTAATTTTTGAAGTGCTACCCTGAGAGCCATGGGAAAACAGACGTGATGCTATCCAGGTTGAAAATAGAAAATAAATGTGTCTGTGTGTATGTGCATGTTTGTGTGTAAATAAATCTGTGTTTCTACTCTCTCATTAGGTGTTATTTTGATTAAAAAATGTCTATAATTAGAAAGTATAAATTCTTAGCCAGGTAAACTATAATCACGTGCTAGCAACTTCTGTCAGACTTCTGTAACTCAACTAATAAGGCTTCGATATTATACACATGTGGTGAGTTGACCCTGGCTGCATGCCGGGTGTCCACCAAAGCCTCTCTATCACTCTTCCTACTCAGCTGGACGCGGGAGAGAAAATATAATGAAAGGATCGTGAGTCGAGATAAGGACAGGGAGATCTCTCACCAATTACTGTCATGGGCAAAACAGACATGACTTGGGGAAATTAGTTTAATTTATTACCAATGGTAATGAGAAAATAAAAACTAAATCTTAAAACACCTTCCCCCCACTCCTCCCTTCTTCCTGAGCTTAACTCTACTCCCGAGTTCTCTACCTCCTCCCCTCCCTGAGATGCCAAGGGGCGCGGAATGGGGGTTGCAGTCAGTTCATCATATGTTGTCTCTGCTGCTCCTTCCTCCTCAGGGGAAGGACTCCTCACACTCTTCCCCTGCTCCAGTGTGGGGTCCCTCCCACGGGAGACAGTCCTCCATGAACTTTTCCAATGTGAATCCTTCCCACAGGCTCCAGTTCTTCATGAACTGCTCCATCATGGGTCCCTTCCACAGGGTGCAGTCCTTCAGGAACAGACTGCTCCAGCGTGGGACTCCCGCAGGGTCACAGCCTCCTTTGGGCATCCACCTGCTCCAGCGTGGGGTCCTCCATGGGCTGCAGGGGGACAGCCTGCCTCACCATGGTCTTCACCATGGGCTGCAAGGGAATCGCTGCTCCAGCGCCTGGAGCACCTCCTCCCCCTCCTTCTTCACTGACCTTGGTGTCTGCAGGGTTGTTCCTCTCACATATTCTCACTCTTCTCTTCTGCTACAGTTGCACATTTTTTTTTCCCCTTCTTAAATATGTTATCCTAGATGTGCTACCACCGTCACTGATGGGCTCAGCCTTGGCCAGCAGTGGGTCCATCTTGGACCCAGCTGGCATTGGCTCTGTCAGACGCAGGGGAAGCTTCTAGCAGCTTCTCACAGAAGCCACCTGTGTAGCCCCCTGCAGCCAGAACCTTGCCACGCAAACCCAATACAAGACATTTTTGGTGGACTCACTTTTGACCAGGATCATCCCTCTAAAGAAACCCCTGACTTCTCTCATGGCTTGAATAAAGCTCCTGCTCACAAAAAAGGAAAGCAACTTCCCCAGTTCATGATGTAGAACAGGGTTTCCCTGAGATATTTGTGCTCTGAACACGTAACTCTAGTCTATGTATTTTCATTTCTTTATGAATTAGCAATGGAATTTGCTGGGGGTTTTCCATTGTACTGTAACATTAGGCATTTTTCTGTCACTTTTTTTTCTTTCTTTTGGAGAATAGGGTCCCCATAGGATATGAACCTCAACAGCTAATCTGAATAATTGAGAAGAGAAAAGAAAAGACAATTTCCCACAGAACCTGCAAGAATGCAGGATTTTTTTAAAATGTCCATGTGCTTCACACAATCTGCTATTTATTTTTGCCTTAGTTAGTGGTAATTCGTTACAAATATATGTGATGATAAGAGAAATTAGGTTGAATAGAAGAGGCCTCTCAGAGTCACTCCTGCCTCTTGCTGCATTTGTTTGTGTTTATGTAAGCAAAAAAATGGCATGCATTATCTTTTTATGAGCCTAGTGATTTATTCTGTTTTGTTGTCAGACCTTTGGGAATGCATTCTATAAACTTTATTGAGACAAGATATCTAGAGGCGTTTGCATATTTGTGAGCTCAGCACAATATTACTTTTTAATGCACTTTTGACTTTGCATGGAGAAAATGGAGTAAGAAAATGTAAACCAGCAATATTTCAGGTGGCTTTGTTTTTATTACCTGCTTTTTGTTTCCCTAGGTTAAAAACAAATAAAGACTCAATCATTTAAATGTAATAAACACAGAGATCTAGTAGTTTAACTTCTGACTACTTCTGTGGCTAAAAATTCAAATTACTAACCGAGGTCTTCATCCAAAAAGCTATTAAGGATACTGCTAGCTCAAGCATGTATTTAAGTATGAAGTTAAACTGGCATGTTTCTTGAATTGGGCTTTATGACATGTCTGTTTCCAATAAAAAACTTGATCATTTTTTGTTGTGATTTTAATTCTCTATGTTCTACCTGAAATTTACTAAAATTTCCATGAGCTCATCTGCAGTACTGTGCTCAGTTGTGCACAGGTATTGATATACGAAAGCAGGTCCAGTGGTAGGCTGTGAAGATGGTCCAGGGCTGGAGCATGTGTGGTGCACAAGTAGAGACTGAAAGAAGTGTTTATGAACAGCCTTATAAAGAGAAGTGAAGGGAGATTTTTTTGCGATCTTCAGCTACCTAATGGGAGAGTTTAGAGAAGGTACAGCCAGGCCTTTCTCAAAAGCATGCAGAAAGTCAAGGAGAAGACGTAACAAGGGAAAGTCTCGTTAGATATAAGGCAAAATCTTTTCACTGGAAGGGTAGACAAACACTGGAAAAGGTGCCCAAAGAAGCCGTGGGTTCTCAAACCCTGGGAATAAGGTCTTTAACAATCTGATCTACTTGACCCTGATCTGATCAGAAGGTTGGACTGCATGACTTCCAAAGGTCCCTTGTAACCTGAATTACTCCAAGAGTCTGTGACTACATATATTTCTATTAACTTTCAGTGGCATAAAATTTACCCCTGTGCTTTTGACAGTTTCAGCCTTAAATACTGGCTAGAAATTTCGTAAAATCTATGTAAATTCATGTATTGATTACAGCAAGGTTGAGGTAATCTATCACACCCCCTTAACTGATGGAATATTAAAAGTCTTTTTTAAAGTAGATCTTAAATTATCTGTACTCATTTTATTTTAGATACTTTATTTACATGAGTGGTTTATCACTGTCAGATGATCAGGCCTGGACTGTCAGGTTTAGATACTAAGCATAATTAAACATGTATTTGTTTTATTTCCATTCTTTGTGCTTCAGTCTGTGCTGAAATCTCAGAACCCTCCAAGGATGTCAAGGGTTTAAACAAGGGAAGAATTTGCCCTTTCTGGTTTCTTTCAAAGGACATAATTGGGAAATGACTGTGGAGTCAAAGTTCCACTGGCTTCCATCTTTCTCTATCCCTTCACCTCATTTCTCTGTCATGATTTGTGCCTTTTTTTACCTGAACTTTCCCTTAGTAAGTTAGAACTTAGGAGCACACTTGAAAAAAAAAGACAAAAAAGACCAGATTAGAGAGTATTTACTGAAAACACCCTTCTGTCATACAGAAATGCTTGTGATAGAATCTGGAAAATGAAAAGTTACAGCTATCATTTCCACTCCTTCTGGAAAGATTTCTGACTTGTTACATTTTCCTTCCCTGATGAATCACTTGATGTTGAAATAACATCTTTGCTGACAACTTGGGTAAGTGACACAAAGCATCCACTGTTCCCCATGGTGTAGAGGTTCCTCCAATTTCTAAAGAAATAAAGGTTTTTCCTTTGTTTTCTGTTCTAAAAGAGCATAACGACTTTCCTGCTCTCTCCCTAGAAAAGAAGGGATGCATTTGGCTGCACTGACACCCTTCTTTTTCCTCAGTTTACCAAAAAGGCTGACTTAACAGATCGGCGTTCCTGTAGTTATGGTATTGGACCATGTTGCGACACAAGCTGTGCACCTGTTGTAAACTTGTTTCATTATGCACACTGAGGAACTTAAAAAAAAAAAAAAAAAGTAAATTATCAGTTTTCTCATTTAGGCCTTAATTCAGCAGTGCACTAAAATGTGTACATTATCATTATTCAAGAAAACATGCAAAGAACGTGCTGATGGATGTGCTTAGGTGTTACGTTGAATTAGGGACTTAATTACAAAAGACAAGCAGTAGAGCTGAACAGTTCATATTTGGAGAATCATGTCCCCATGGATCTCAAATGTTCATGAGAAGCATACACCGACATCATAGGGAAAAAAAAAAAAAAAAAAAAAGAAAAATATAAATAGATTTTGAGGAAACTGCAATATATGTTGTAACTCTGCAAATTATAATAATCCCTAGAAGAGTTCAGACTTTGCTATGAATATAAATAAATCCTTGGATTTTGTTGAGGGTAGAAACACATATGAGGGAAGCAATAACATGTTGGAGCTTGTTGCCAGAGGAGGTTGTGGAGACACAGAGTATCAGGAGGTTCAAAAAGGATTAGAGAAATTAGGCAGACAAATTAGACGAGACAAATTTGATATTAAATGAGAAAAGTCAATACTACACTATTGAGTGACTGACAAAACAAATAAAAAAGCCTCAGTCTAGAGGGATTTTGATGAACTGTAAGGTTGAGTGAACAGAATCTTCATGGAATTTGACAAGGAGAAGTGCAAAGTCCTGCACATGAGCAGAGTAACGCCATTATCGTTACGGCTGGTAACCAACAGGCTGAATAAGAGTTCTGCTGAAAAGCACCTGAGCATAGTGGGTGGACACTGAGTTTAGCAGGAACCAAGAGCACTCTCACTGTGAATGAGGCATGCTCCATATTTGCATACAGTAGGAGGCACATGGCCAGAAGACTGAGAGTCGGTATTGTTCTCCTCACCAGTGCAGGTGAAGTTACACCTGGAACAGTATTCAGTCTTGGACCCTCAAATTCAAGAAGCATATGGAGAAACCAGAGGTAGCAGTGACCAATGTGCTTAAGGGCCTGGAGTACACGAAGCAGAGAGTTCAAGGGAGATGGGGGTGTTTAGTGTGACTAAGATGAGCGAAAGAAGTTTAATGACAACCTGCAGTTACTTCAAGAGGAGTTACAAAGATGATGGAGGCCAATTCTTACTAGTGGCAGAGGGTAAAACAAAGTGGAATGGGCACAAGCTGTGGCTTGGGAGGTTCAGACTAGATATTAGAAAGATCTTTTCACTGAGAGGGTTGCACAACACTGGAACACAAGGAAGGGAGGCTGTGCATTCTCTGTCCTTGGTGGTTTTCCAGATATTGTTAAACAGTCACTGCTAACCTGATCTAGCTTTAGCAACGTTCATGCTCTGAGCAGAAGGTAGACTAGATGACCTCCAGAGGTTTCTTCCATCCAGCATTTCTATTTTTCTATGAAATGGACAACAGGAAGGGTTAAACAGATACGAAAGGGAATATGGAGGTATATACCCTCTAACTTTCCCAATGCAATAACTGTGGAAGAAGTCATCTGCATAAAAGGGTTAGACTTGCGTTCCCTCCCTAAACAGCCTTTTCTACTGCTACTCTCAGAGAAAGAGTAAGTGTTGGAAATATTGGTAGGGCATTTCTTGGGTTTTAAGAAGCTGATTAAAAGGTGGTGCCTCCCTCTCCTCACACTTCCTCTCTTCAAAGCATAATGCATGCTTGTAGTCAACTATGTATACGCTGTTTGGTATTGCATGAAGAAGGCCATTTTAAACATATGTGCACACCACTTTCATGATAGAAGAGTCTTATTGACTCCATTTGTTATATGCTTGTGTAAAATCATATTTAAACCAAGGGAAGGATTTTTCTTTCCTACTCATACTGCATACATTTCTTTTTCATTCTGTTTTACCTGGGGCGCTATTAGGAATAAACAAATAGGGAAGTGGAAATAGAATGGTTCAAGGTGCATCAGTGTTACTGTTTTTCTTCCACATCTGATGAGAGCCCAACACGTCTGGAAGAATCTATTGCTGTCTTAAAACTTGTTCTGCTGAAGTTCACTTTGTCCTCGTAACATGTAAAGGAAAGTGAAATCCATGGTATTTGCCCAAAGCAACATTTAGCTCAGGTCTAATGACATCACATAGGATAAGACATCATCATACCACGGACCTCTTCCTTGCCTAATGATGTCTCCCCTTACAGTGCACTGATGCATTATATGTAGCAAAAAAATCAGCTTGTTAGTGGAATATAATAGCCTCCTGAGAAAAGCATGGAGACAAGACATTTGTGAAGGACCTTGAGGAAGTCAGAATATGGAGATCTAATGAAATTATCTATAATACATACATATAACCCTCTATACTATTTCAACCATCAGAAGCAAAAATGTCTGTAATCTGTTTTTTGCCTTCTCTTTACAGAGGGTGCAGAATAAGTCTGAGCAGGACAAAGCTCATGCATAGAGGTAATTTTTGTTTTGGTTTGTTTTTAGACAAAGTAACATAGCTAGAAAAATCAAAATTGTTCAGGCTTACAAACTTCTTCAAGTCTCTGTATCCACACTGTCAGACATGTGTCTTTAGGTTATCCCAGATGCAACCTACCAGAATAACAATAAAAGAATCTAAAGATTTTTGCTTTGACTCTAGATATGGTGGCAGAAGTCTTGGAAAACCCAGGACTCTTTGCAAACGGTGGGTTTGCTGTATATCTTTGATTTTTAGTAGACATATCTTTTCTGTCCACTAATCTCCTTACCTCTCCCCTTGAAGCACCTTCATGGCCCCTTCTTGCTGATTTGGCACTCCATGCAAAAGCAGTGCATCAGTACAAAATAGGATGAAGCTTTATCTACTATTTACATGATAAAAATAATTCTATCCCACAAGTAAATCACCATTACAATGGAGGTTCAATTCACTTACCAAGCAACACTAGCCCAGTGCTGTGAATGTGTAGGTATAATACTATCAGTGTGATTGCCTAGGGAGTATAAATGCATTAACAACTAACAGGATTATTGACCTCATGTCAAAGAAATGAAATAATTTCAATTTTGAAATTCTGCTCTAATTGCCATAATTAAGTACTCTTTCCCTCCTTCCTTGGCTTTCATAGGGAGCAGATGTATGTACTGCAAAGAAAGACATGTATACATAATTGCTTCATAAGGCTGGATGGGTACCAATAAGAATATAGCAAGTTGGCAACTGGTATGTACACTATATTTTCGAGAGTATTTCATGCACAGTGAGTAGTTCACCAGTATATTTTTTCATATAAGAAAGTAAGTTTTAAAAGTTCCCTGCCTGCTTTGTCTGTGGTAATGTATCTCTGCCCTCACGGCAGTGATCACTACCCTCCTCTTTTACACTGACGAAAATACCTGTGGATCCCACAAGGTAATATGGGCCAGAGAAAGGATTCATATAAGGAAAAACATTATTTTTATACTTTTGTTTTTCTTTTCAACTTCACTTGTTTCAGTTTCACTTGCTAGACTTGTTTTAGAAGGCTTAAAAACATTATTAAAAAGAAAAAAAAAAGAAAATATAAAAATAATACTAAGGATCTGACATACTCATTGTAAACTACAAATACATGTCTGTTGTTTGCCATGCTGGCTAGGATCAAGATGAATTTTTCTGGCTTGCTTGAGTTTTAGGGTTAGAACAAATGTATGGAGAACTTTGTATGCGTTTTATATATATAAGAAAAGGTACTTATTTGTTTCTTCCTTGGTTGCTGAACAGAAATTCCTTATTATTGAACCTCATATAGTAATATGGACCTATTTTTTAGTAACTGAGTTCTACCTTGGCAATTAACGGCTGAATCCTTTCAAGGAAGTCATCGTGAGTCATCTTCCAATGTGCTTATGAAGATTTTTTTACAGCCAGCTTCACAGCTGACTTCAGAATTTACTCCTGTGTTATACCATGGGCTGACTTTGGCCTGGAGCTGCCCAGTAGGACCTGTGAAAAAGACTTTTTTTTTTTTTTTTTGTGAGCAGGCTTTTTAACTGCAGGGATGCTGTTCCACCCAATACACTGCAAAAAACTGGTGTATTTGTCACCGTGTTTTTCCATGCAACTAATGGATTTATACGGTCATAAAAATCCTGAATAAATCACAAACATCACAACCATGGATGGAAGGCAGGTTTACATGGGTGATCCCCCTGCTCATTTCTGCAAAAGAAATGGGCAAAGGAAGGGAGAATTCGCCCATTGGAAAGCAAAGGACAAAGAGAGAATGGGATGGAAAGAAGTCCCTTTCCTCCATTTTGAAAATCACAGAATCATGAAATCATAGACTCACAGAATGATATCATTAGCTTAGAGTAGTCCTACAGTTAGGAATTTATTTGAGATCTGCTTCAACCTCAATCAGGAGCTAAGTCTTGTTTTATGGTTACTGTCACCCACTGGCTGTTTTCAGTGCCCAAAAGACTTTTGAAGCCAAAAGTGGTCTATTCAGATGCAGAAGAGTATCACTGAAGAAACCTAGACACCTGCTATGGGGATGATAGGGACATAAAATCCTGTCCAATTACAAATAACTAGACCATTTCTCATGTTTTAAGAAGGCAGAAGCAGATATACTTGAATCAGGGGGGGTGGCTGTGAGAGAAGAAATAAGAAAGGTGTTTTTCCTTCTTTTCTGATTCTCCTTTATTTTAATGGTCTTGTTCATGTAGGCCAGGTAACATATAACCTGGCGGAAGCAGCACCTCTGCACAGGATCCCAGTAAAGTAGGTGAAGTCAATTCTGGAACGCAGTTTACCATATCTCAAAGGTGATGAATGGGGGATGATTTATTAAGTCACCCAGTCTGTTCCCTGCTACTCCAGGGTTAGTTCCAACAATGTTTCTGTGTGCTTAATAGATTAATACAGTTCACTGAAGTTTATTCATGAAAGAGAAAGCGGGCTCAGCATTTTCTCCAAATAAAGTGTATGAAAACCCCTGCATAACAAAATTCAGATTTTATTTGGCAGGAAAGGGACCCAAGAGGACTAATTCACTAACCTTTACAGCACACCTTTCCTTTAGCACAAGTGACAGAAATGACATACTTAATGCAACTCTTGCTTTATGTTGGAAAATAGCAAAATTTTTACCAATGCAAAAAGGGCCAATTTTAATCATAACTGCATGTCCCACACTAGCACATATGATACAATAAATATTGATTTTAAAAGTTTTAGAAATGTGCACTTCATGTTTGGAGTAGGAAAGGTGGAAAAAACCAAACAAAACCTGAAACTAAAAATACGTATATTTTCTGGGTATGTGCTGACACAACAGAGTTTTGCGGTAAAAATTTATAGGTTGCTGTGTTTTGCTTACTTTGGTGTAAAAGGTGTCAAACAAAAAGCAAAAATCATTGATCTGGAAGTTTATCCTCAAAATGGAGGATTTTGAGGGAATGCAACTGATGATTGAAAAGACCCTTTTAAAATGTTTAAATTTAAAGGAGTTTTCTCAGAGGAGAGGAATGGAATAACTAAAATAAAATTAAAAATCTGTCTCAGTTTGTGGAGTTATTTTTAAAGCATGTAAACATTTCAGGGTCTGCTACACTGAAAATAAAACTGTTAGGGCACAAACACTGGTTTATTATATAAAATGAGCTGGTGAGAAACATCAAATAAAACAAGTGGGAAGCACATTAAAAACATAAAAAGGAAACCCCGTTTTTATCTCATTTCTTTGCTTCTAGTACTTAATGAAAGAAAGAATTTTTCCTTCAGATTTGCAAACCAAAGTGATTTCAATAAATTCTGGATCAGTATTTTTTCAGGTGTGTGGTGTGAATAAATCTGAAGGTTAGGCTTAGGATACCTTTAAGTACTGGTTTGTATTTGTAATTATGGTTTTCATTGCTTGGTAATCATGAAACAATCAAAAAATGATAACAAGATTCCATAACAAGTAATTTCTTAAGTGTTGCATTGTTTTACAAAGTATTTTAAGGTCATAAAGGGATGGAGAAAAAATGAAACTTGGGATTCTTTCTCCAAGAAAGATTAGAAAAATCTTCCCGGACTCTCAAGTTTTAACCTTATGGGTGTTTGGAGAGATGATACATCTAATTTGCAGATGACACCAAGCTGGGTGGAAGTGTCGATCTGCTGGGGGGCAGGAAGGCCCTGCAGAGGGACCTGGCCAGGCTGGATCATTGGGCTGGGGCCAACTGCATGAGGTTCAACAAGGCTCAGGGCCGGGTCCTGCACTTGGGGCACAACAACCCCATGCAACGCTACAAGCTTGGGGAAGAGTGGTTGGAGAGCTGCCCAGCAGAAAAGGACCTTGGGGTGTTGGTTGACAGCTGCCTGGACATGAGCCAGCAGTGTGCTCAGGTGGCCAAGAGGGCCAATGGCATCCTGGCTTGTATCAGAAACAGCATGGCCAGCAGGAGCAGGGAGGTGACAGTGCCCCTGTACTCGGCATTGGTGAGGCTGCCCCTCGAGTACTGTGTTCAGTTTTGGACCCCTCACTACAAGATGGCCATGGAGGTGCTGGAGCGTGTCCAAAGAAGGGCAATGAAGTTGGTGAAGGGTCTAGAGCACAAGTCTTATGGGGAGTGGCTGAGGGAGCTGGGGTTGTTTAGTTTGGAGAAGAGGAGGCTGAGGGGAGACCTTATTACTTTCTCCAGCTCTCTGAAAGGAGGCTGTAGCGAGGTGGGTGTCAGTCTCTTCTCCCTAGTAACAAGCGATAGGATGAGAGGAAACGGCCTCAAGCTGCGCCAGGGGAAGTGTAGTTTGGATATTGGGAAAAACTTCTTCACCGAAAGGGCTGTCAGGCATTGGAACAGGCTGCCCAGGGAAGTGGTTGAGTCTCCATCCCCGGAGGTATTTAAAAGAAGGGTAGATGTGGTGCTTGAGGACATGGTTTAGTGGTGGACTTGATAGTGATAGGTTAACGGTTGGACTCTATGATCTTAAGGGTCTTTTCCAACCTTAATGATTCTATGATTCTGTGATTCTTATTGTCAGCCCTCCTTGTTCGTCAAGTGGGAGCAGCATTTTTGTTGTCTGCAGAGCCTTCCTCTACATGCTCGTATACAATGAAAAGACAATTATTTTTTCATGCTCTATGACATGTAGCACTCTTTTTGCAACAGCCATGTCATCTAAATTTGGTGTGCAAAGAACAGTATGACAAAATCCCAGAACAGAGTATGTCTGCAGTAGGTATACTTCAAATTTATCTTGTGAAGGAGACACCTGACACCAAAGTAAGGTCATTCACTGCAGAAACCAACAAGTTTCTACGTTAGTAGCGTTACTTATTCTAAATAATGTATTGCTTATAATACCACTATTCCCTTTGATTTTAATATTAACTACTGAGTATGTACTCTGTGCTGCTGTTAGGAACCAATCAAGAATACTTAACACAACACATAGCTTAAGTCAGACAGACACAAAGTAGACAATTTTTCAAAAGGATGCAAATTAGAAAATATTCTGGAAATCCAGAAATGGAAAACACCCATTGATGTCACAGCTGCTGCGGTTAATCCAGCTCAGTTTCTTCATTCTTACCAGTAAGAATGTCACCCATTTATCCACTGAAGAACAGAAAAGATCATTGGGAAGGGGAGTTAAAAGTGAGTACTTGTCCTTCTTGCAAGTAAGAATGAATGAACACGGGAGCTGATGAGTGTGGAAAGTACAGGGAGTTGCCCCAAAGACATTGCTTCATCATCTTGCATGACATAGACCTTAGTTCAGTTCACAGCCAGAACACTGTGCTGGGGAATGTCCTGGGACACCTGAGCTAGGACAAGAGAGGTTGCCTTACTCCTTTTACTTATATTGTCTCCTTCCCTTTTATTCTGTTTTTATTTTTCTGTCCTCCACCTCCAGTAGGTTTGAAAGGACTCTGAGCAAGTAAGGGGATCACCAAGAAGGCAGAGGGATGTCCTGATTTTCTCAGGGTTGCATATAGGAAACTAAACTCCAGGAGAAGTCCTGCAGTCATCCTTCAGGCCAGCTGACTTTGTGGCATTCAGTCACGTGTCAAACACATAGACAGTCCATGGCATCCCTTAGTGATTTTTAGTGTAATGTGACTAGAAGCAAAGATTACAGAAGAAACATCACAGCATGCAGTGGGAGGTGCAATCACCAAAATGTGTGCATTTCTTGTTTTACAAGGCAGTGTGTCTGGGCCATCTCCGCCAACTCAAGGGGTGTTGGAATGCTGAATAGGAGGAAAACTAAATACATATTCTGTTTCAGACACCCATTTATAGTGTAGCTTGGAATAATATTTTTTGTTCTGTGTGTTGACATCTATTCGACATACGGAGATTTGATATGTATATGTTATCCATCATTGCAAAAGATAGTTGAATAAATATGAATAAAATAAATATACAAACTAATTTCTTCTTAAAATAGTTCTGTCTAGATGGGATTTTGCATCGTCAATATATCTTTTTGGTATCTCTTGGATTAATAACTTGGTTGTAGGACTAGTAAATCTACAGCTTTAAATAATGGATTTTTTTGTTCTTTTCCATACTGAAAGGAACATAATGGAGAAAATAATGTAGGAAACAATTTATGTTTCAATCATGGAGTTACACTGAGAAAATACAAAAAGTTTGATGGTTATGAGTATTAGCATTTCTTGTTTGGGCATTAAGTATTCTTATCCTGTCAATCTCATGGAAATGAAAAAGGTGTGGAATAGGTGTTGGAAATTAAAGCCATTTCATACAATTATTAAATGTGCCACTCCATTCTGGAAAGGGTGTAGCATTAAATGGGCTTTGTTTGATATTAATCAAACTTTCCTACCTGAAATACCTTCTAAATTTAATGACTCTGGTCTCAATCAAGATCAGCTGTCATTCAAATTCAGTCTATGGGTGGATATGTCTTTGTTTTTTTACTATATGATTACTGTACACAGAGCCAGAGAAAGTTTCACAGAAATAAAATTTAATTATATGAGATGAAAGATAGAATAAAACTGTTGGAAAGAATAAAGGTATATCATTCAATATCTCATATGTTCTCTGTCATGGAAGTGTTTTCTGCATTTGAAAGAAGAATGATTTACTAGAAGTTACATTCTTCATTTGCTAAAGCAGTGTCATACTCTTACTGTACATGTCATGTAGCTGAGGCTCAGCAAGAGGAGAAAAAAAGGAACAAAAGTCTCAATGGCAGAATCTCTTCTATGTTGCTTTAATAGGATGTTGCATAAAAGTCTACATTGCAAAAGATCTGTGTCCTTTACAAAAATCAAACATCTAAAACTGTGAAGAAGCTGTTATAAATCATCAGATTTTCATTGAAGTTAAGTTTTCACAGGAATGAAAATGCTAAATAACACAAGTGAGTGAAGTGAATTTTGCTGATTTACATCCTCTGAGAATCACAGAGTAACAAATTATGGCAATGGGTTAGCTATATATACCACAGGGAATTTTTTCTTCTCTTTCTGGTTTTTCCCATCCCAGTGAAACTGAGCAAAAATCTGCCAATTTTCTTCATTTCCCCTGACCAAAAGTAAATATAAGGGGCAAAATCAAACAAAAACAATATAGATTTGAGTTCTCTTTTCCTGTAGAAGCAGAGAGAAACTCTTTTTACCTACTGATCTAAAACCAACCTGACACTCCTGGGGTGGGGCTGTGCAAATGATTCATCTCATGCCCATAGAAATGGAGCACATACAAATGAAGCAAATCTTCAGTTAGAAGACCAAGTGTGGGGTTTGTCCTTCAACTGCAGAGGTAAAGCTGATGGATTGCATACGATTTCTTTGCAGTTCTCCTCCATTTCAGAGTTCATATCCTTTTACCCAGCTCTGTGCTCTCTAAAATTATTTTCATGCATCAGATTGTTGTCCTTGGTCAGTAAGTTGCTCGGGGACAACTGGGGCCATAACATCTACATTAGCACCACTCCCTACAGCGTACAAATTCTGGCTCACAGGATGCAGAAGTGACCAGTCCCCCTCCTGCCATATTCACAGCATGGTTTGAATTTTTATATTAAAGTTCCATTTATAAAATTAATTAAAGTTATAACTCTAGCACAGGAAATTGAGGATGTTAATAAAAGAGCTGGCTGGAAAAAATCCGTGCAAATAGCTTTCTCTCATTCAGTGCTATTCAGAGAAAACCAGTTTTGTTTTTTTTTTATGTGAAAAGATGTCAGCTTGGGCAAAATTGTATTGTATGGTATTGTACAGAAAGTAAAACACTTTGAAAATATTATAACATGACTTTTTGATTTCTTGGAACAAAAGCTTTCATAATTTTGAAACATCTTTGTTTCAAGATGAATATTACATAACAAATGAAAAAAATATTAAAATGATAAAATATCTAAATGAAATTATTAAACCAATCTAATGAAGCTATGGAGGGAATTTTACTCTAATTTCAGCTGAAAGTATTTTGACATCCTAACATTTTTCTGCTGAACAGAAATCTGTTCTTTAGCCATGTCTAGTTGTATCTTATCAAGCTATTAAAATTTAACTCTCCATTTTAACTTGACTTTATGAACATATGGGAAATGTAGTATACCTTAATTATATTAGACCTGGTAGTAGGATTCCCTGTCTTGGAAGTTTATCCTCCTCCTCATCTTTTCGTCATAGTCTCCACAATTGTCTGGTCACCTTCTCACTGGCTCCCCTTATCTTTCTATCCCTGTTGTTCTTCCCTGATTCCTGGCTGTCTTTTTAACAGCATCATTCCTTTTGTGTTTCATTTTGTGAATGTCTTTCCCAAATAAGTGTAGAATTAATGCAGTAATTTCCAAACCATTTTTCCATACATATGTCATGTAATATTCCATACTTTCCTTTAATCTTTTGCCTGCTCTTCTGTTTAGACTGTAAGCAATTTAGAGCATTACTGTAAATCATTCTGTCTTGCTCGTGCCCAGGACAGTAGAGGAATATATATGTTTGGTTGCTCCAGAAGTTACTCTGTAGTAAACATTATAATAAATAATAGCAACATTCTACACCATTTTATCATTGCCCAGAGAAGGTTAATTAGCAGTAATTTTATGTAGATATTTTAAAACAAAGTTTCTACATATGAGAAATCCTTTCTTCCTTTTAGAATTATAATTCCCATTCCTGGTTTTTTGGTAAGGGAAGTGGTTTGGAAAGATATATATTAATGGTAAGCAGTAGGACAACTGCAAAAGAATAAATGCTCTGATGCACTCACAGCCAAAGTTTTCATGTCTGTATTTACTTTTTTTTTTTTTTCCACTGCCTTAGTCTTTTATGTCTCCTCCAGTTTTGCATCTTAACATTCCTCCAAATTCTGCAGCAACTTTGCAGATTGACTATCCCAAGAGATGCATTGCCATAATGGGATTAATGGCTTTTCCCCGCTGTTACACCAGTTCAAATGCAGCTAAGGTCAATAATGACAGAATGTGGTTGTCATTTTGTCCAGCTTTGGACTAAATAAAATGAGCCAGTGGTCCCAAGGCAGTTCCTATCAGTTGAGTGGGCATATAAATACAGTGAACATCACTGCTGTCAGTCTCAGGAGACAGAAGCATGAATGGACTAACACAAGGAATGACTTACTCCTTCACTCTCTTGAGAAAGCTTTCCAGATGTGGGGCAAAGTATGGAGAAGAGGGAGACCCATGTTTCTTGTCCACCTGGGCTTAAACTCCTCTGTGGAGGAGCTCAGTTTTCAGTCCTATGGGTATGACATATTAAACATTTTACAAGGAAGAGAGATCAGGCAGAAAATAACAGGTAAACCAATCCATAAAGTGTTACTTCATTGTACTGGTTTAAAAAGCCATATCTTTGCAGATTGCTTAGTTGTGTGTTTGTACGTGGAAATTCAAGGCAAGTTCTAGCCAAAAAGTTCAGCCATGGGATTGAAATTCCAAAAGCTTACAAGTGTTTGGATCTTTGATTATGGGTTGAATTTATTCCTAGCAGAAATTAAATATGCTTTTAAAAAAAACGCATACCCAACAACTTTAACATGACAGCTTGACTTTGTGGCGATCAGAACATGGTATAAATACTTTTCTGGGAGACTTTCTCAAATTATAATCAGAAGATCATAGCAAAACAACAATCTAGAAAAAAAACTTATTTCCCTTTGGACAACAATCTTGCTTTTTTATTCTCCTTTGATCACAGTCCACTTTACATCTACAGAATATACACCTGAACTGGGGACAGGAATATTTCGATCAGTCATAATTCTCTCACCAGTTTAAAGCATGGGAATGTCAAACTGAGGGTTACAACTGCTATGGAGGTGCCATCACAATACAAATATTTGTCTTAGTTAGCTAAGTGATGTAGTTTGGTTAGCTTAATTGGTCTTACCCAAAGACAATTAATAGACAGGATGATAAAACACAAAATGTCTGGTCTGATCTGTCCTTTACAAGATACCTGTTTTTCTTAACAAAGGAAGTGCAATAGATGTAATCAAGGCTTCAGTGCTGTACCTCATAAACTGTCATATGTGTAATTACTGTAGAAATTGGGAAAAAAATAGTATTGGTAAAAAAATTTTAAAGGTAAGCAAAGGGCTTGATAAACAGAATATGGTACAGAAACCAGGAAAGAATCTCAAGAACTGATCTGGATACGAGTCTTATGAAAGCTTTGTTAATGATCTTGGCATCAGAGGTTAAATGTGAGTTCATAGAATTTACTGATGATTCAAAGCTGGACAGCACTGCAGGAACAAAATCTAAGTATCATGGAAGAATTATCAGCTTAAAGGAGGAAAAGAACAGAAATGAAAAGAAACTTAGGATGTCAGTTAGTCAGAGATAAGTAATCAAAATTTCTCAAATGAGGTAGAAGCTTTTTGCTCAGAAATGGCATGGGAAGAAGACCTTAGTCCATCATAGGATGCCTGAAAGACGTCACTGTAAGGCCATCAAGAAAAAAGCAAATATGAAACTAATGTGCATTAAGCAACACATTTTCAGTAGAAATCGGAAAGTAAATTCAGGGAAAATAGAATGGTTTAAGAAAAAGAACAATTTATTTTACCACAGGAGACTAAAATGCTTGTCTCATTTCATCAGGCTAAGTAAAGCCTGAGTAGGGAAAATGATTTCTTTTTGTAAGGGCATCATGAGTGAAAACAATTATCTCAGCTGAAGAGTGAGGGTGGCTAAAGAATAAAAGTATAAATTTCCCATAAAGTTGAGTGAGTTCAGTTCTTTTTTCTTTTTTTCTTTTTTTCTTTTTTTTTTTTTTAATTTAATCCACTTCAGTTTCTACGCTAATTTGGTAATACATACAGAAAGGACACTACTAAGTGCAAGTTTTAAGACTAACACTGCAGCAGACATAAATTCTGTTCCTATTTCTGCCTCTGAACTGCATATTCATCACATTTTAAGACTCTCTTTATTTCCCACCATCTAGATGCCACTTAATTAAAACACCTAATTTAAAGAGACCCCTAGTTTACTAATATTTTATGCATATTAATATTGAATCCTAAATTTGAGAAAAGCTATAAAGCTCAGAAAATTATGGGACGCCATGATTTCACAAGAGACTAACTGCTTAAGGTGATCTCATTTTCAACTGCAAGATACTGGACATATTAAAAATCTTACAGTTAAGAAACACTGAACCTGCTATCATGTGACTTGATATTTTCAGATGTATCCAGAGCTAATTTTTAAAATTAGTATCTTTTTTGAAAAATCTCTTCAAACATTATTCTTATGGGGTTGTTATGACTTCTATATTTAAAAGAAGGAGGAGTTGAGGTATAGAGATTTCCCTGCAAGTTAATCCATTCCTTCCCCTCCTAATCTTTCCAAAACCCAGGGGAGGACATGCCTTTATTTCTTTTCCTCAGTGAAACATTAGGAGTAGCTCCTAAAAAAAACCTATCACGACATTTTTTTCTATTTTAATGAATCTTCAGACTTATTTTGAAATGTGAATTCAACAGACATGGATAATATAATTACTCATGCTGTTTTCCAAACGGTTCAGTTGCAGGTAGAACTCTCATGGGAGACAATATTTACATTCACTGATGACTCTGATAAATATTTTCACATTTTGGTTGAATAACATAATAATTTCTGTATTTCATGGGGACACCTGAAAGAAAACAATAATTGGTATAGCATTATTACCTTATCCTTTATATCCTTGATCTTAAAGAATAAATATCCCTTAAAATATGACTGAAGGAAGAATCATTAATGGAAGTTATGAGAGCTAATCAGACTGTCAGTCTGCATTTTTTGGTGTCCAGAAAATGAAAAGCAAGCAAGACACTTACTAGAACAAGTGGGACATGCTTTTTACTGTGATAAAGATGCAATCCAATACAAATCTACTGAATGTCATCTTCTCTTGGAGTCAGAATGACATCTCTATTCTCCACACTTTTAATCCTGAGGCACCTCACAGCAGCAACTGTCAAACTAGTGCTAATTCAAAAAAAGCCCTGGAGGTGAAAACGTTTGACAGCCTCTCTCAGTTATCCAAATGAAAAATCAGGTTATTTTCCTTCACCATCCTTTTTGTCCACTTCTGTACACACTTCTTTCAATTTGACTTTCATTTTCTATGTCATTGGCCCTCAAAAATTCTACAGTCTTAAGATTTCTCTTCTTCTGCTGTTAATGATTCAAATATAATTATCCGCAGTACAACACCAACAAAAGGTGTGAATCGCTTTGTACAACAGGTGAAAGTACTTTGTTTTTAAGCTGTAGACCTGATCTGAAAAGAAGAAAACAACCTCAGTTTTATTTTCATTTTGCAGGAGGTCTCCCTGCTTTCTGAATATTAATTTACATAATTAACATCACAGTAAAAGTTAGGTAAAGATTAAGCAGAAAGAGTTGTTACTGCCAGAGAAACTTACAAATAATCTTAAAGAGCTTTTGCTGGTCTTGGATTCTAATTCATTCTGTATTGGCTCTCTATACTGTTATAAAGACATGAAGTCTGGACTAGTCCATTAAATAGAATGCAATTATGATCATTTTGCATCTCTATTGCTATGAACACCATTAATTTTATAGCATGCAGAATATGCAGAAATTAAAAATGCAGAATAACTGCTTAATCATTCCACAGTATTTAAGGTCATTAGGCCACAAGGTTGCTCCTTTGGTAAATTACAAATCATTGAGTCCCACTCAAAGACCCAGAGACTCTCATTACGGAGAAGCATGTTAATGTCAGGAAACATGGGATGGCATGGAAAGCCCCAAGCAAATTTTAACTGAATTAACATGTCTGTGACATGTGGTGCATCGCAATGCAGATATTCTAAGGTGGGTCCCAAAACCAGTGTACATGCGATGAACTCAAGGTGAACCCAAAGTGAAAAGTCAGCTAGCAAAAAATTTGGTGTGTGGCTGCAGTCTGGTTTCTGGAGATGGCTCAGGCATCTCATCGGTGTTGCATGTGTGAAGCCTGGAGTTCTTGTTCTCCTGGACTAGGTGTGAGTAGGCACACAGCAAGAGAGACCAAAGTGCCATCTAAGCTTAAGGCCCCTGTCATGGCTGGGATCTGATTTGAACGAGTGCCTGGGTGACAGTCATACCTCAAGGTTCCACAGTCTAAAAATTAAATTATTTTATATTAAAATCATTCAATTTCTCAGCAAAAATAATTGCTTTTAGAAGCCTGCAAACAATGTAAGACCTGGAAAGCAAGCAAATTTCTGTATTTCTCTTGCGTCTTAACCAACAATCAAGATTCAATAGGCCAAATTTTGGCCAAATTGCCTGGCTGCTGTGCAAACTCTGACAACTACAAAAGATACAGTTATATTTGTGTGTATTCCTTGAAGACTTAGGGAAGAATCTCATGTCTAGAAAGTCTCTTGCTGGGGATGATAAGAAAGAAGCAAACTACACCTTTTTGCATGAAAAAAAGTTGACTTCTTGTTCTTTTGTGAATATTTTGTACTCATAGCCTGATTAGATTGACTATGGAGGAATTAATTTTAAATTATTAACACAAAGTTTCATGTTACTATTTTCACAAGATCCCTTAAAGAACTTTCATCCAAAGATCACTGACATCAATGCGAGTGAGGTTTTCCATTAAACTCAGAGAGCTCTGGATCATATTCCATGTGTACAAGTGCGTTTCTGTGTTAGTTTTTAAATTGTTGAAGCTTGTTTGCAAGGTTGACATTAAGCTGTGAAGAGCAGGACTAAATTCACCATCTTAGAGCCAGTAGGTTATCTCCAAAAGGATGTCATGGCTCTGATTCATTCATGAAACAAAGTTCACACAATCTGTTATGTATTACAGTTTGCCTGGCGAGATTTTCTTATTTGTATCATGGCCAAGACATTTCAGTGTTCCTGTTCCTTTGAGACCCTCTGGTTAAGATGTGAGTGATTTCCAATGCAGAAAATTATTACTGCAATTAATTAATTGCCAACCAACTCGTTATTAATAAACACACCACTGAAATTCTAAGTTTTGCTCTGGGGGCTTTCACTTAAGTTTGATTTTCTAAAGTATTTTTTAATTGTGCATGAAGAAAATAAAATGTCAGGGTTAATTTTGCTTCTTGCATGTTGCTCCCCTGGACCTACCATAGGAAATAAATAGGGATAAGAAAAGCAGGATAGGGGTTTTCTGTAGCCGTATCACTCTAGACAACCTTCACACCAAGGAAATTATATATTTCATTGACCAGCAGTGAAATTCTTGGTTTCACATCCTTACATTAGTGCACAAGGAAATGTCCCCATTGGGTATACCAGTTCTTTGCTGACATGGTTATTTACCTTCCATTTGCTGTTTTCAAAAGAAGGATGAATTAATGTTTTCATGCTTTAAAACAGGCTGCTGGGAAGATGCATCATTCTGCATAGAGCATTCTTGCCTTTGTAAATCAAACTGTTTTTTAAGAAGGTGTTCTAAAAAAATCTGCCTTCCTGTGTGCGAGGCTGTATGTGCAATACATTCATGGCATGTATGAGTGGTGTACTAACAATTATGTGGAATTTAACTCCCTTTTTAAGTGCCAGAAACATAAAGTTCTTTAATTCAGTGCCATTCTTGGATTTCAAGGGGTGGTAGAGTCCCCAAGGAGACCATTCAGGCTGAGTCCTTGTGCAGAGGAACAGTATTATCACACATCATCCTGTACCTGCAATCTTAATCCCCTCCTCTTGACGTCAGGGTGACTACCAGTTCTGTGTAAATGAAAATCCATAAGGATTTATCATTTGCCTGGAAATGTATATTTTGGCTTCAGATAACTCAGCACAGAATCTTGATTTTTTCCAGAATAACATGATTTGAAGAACAACCAGGATAAATAGTGCTGATTTTCTCATTTTATTTTATAAATACCTCAGAAATGTCACATTCCTGATCTGCATGTACTATCAGTTTTGAAATTCAAATGTTAGAACTCATAGAAGAATAAAAAAAAAAAATATCTAATTCTACTCAATACACAAGCCTAACATCACCCGAGCTACCATAGGACTATATAATTTAAATTTTTCTGCATAATTCTGTTATTTCTTTCTTTGGGCAAGTTTGCACAGAGAGAGTAGAAGCAAAGCTGTCAAACTTCTTCTTCAGCACTGGCACCCAGACTGGGACTGGAGCCCAAATAATGTCATGACACTTACAACTGGGTCCATAAATCCAGGATGAATTTGATTGTGGAAGTGAGGTTAACTACCAGAAGTGCAACTGCAACTGAGAGTAAAACTGAGGAATCACCGTACTTTCGGAAGGGGTGTTTTAAATTTTCTTACTTAGAAGTATCATGTGGATATATTGACAGATAACCTGCAGTTGTGATAAGAAGTAGTTATTTGACCATTTAGGAGTTTTCCCCTGGTTAGAAGTCACTAACAGCCTTGCTTCAGATATTGGTGTTCCTTACGCATTGCTATAGATGTATTCTTCACAATTTCTGGCTGAAAAGCACTTCATATCTTGGTTTTGGCAATTAAAATATCAAATAATGGAAAAGACTTGGCAGTTTTCTAAGGATCTCTCTCAACACCAGAGTGTCTGGCCCACAGTCTTACAAGGATAATACTCTGGTCTCTTAGTGAATTTAGGATCTTACAATAGTTATTTGCCTCAGTGACATCTAACTCTTATCAGTTGAAATAGTCTTTTGAGAATAACTTAACTGAGACAGAATTTAAATGGTGATTCGTAGATTTGGGAAAATAACTTCAAGCATAATGAGCAAAATGAAGCAGCACTAAAGATAAGGGGGAAGGTTGTCTTTGTCTTGCTTCTGGTATGACAGAGGCAGCAGGTGTGGGCTGAAAAAGTCCAGACCGGAAACGTCAGAACAACTCAAATTATTTCACTGTATTTCCGTCAGCAGGGCTTACTCAGTTTATTAATGCATATGAAACTGGGCCCTGACTCATGATATTGCCTACATTGCAATGACAGTACAAAATGATTTATTTTGCCTAAACCCTTCTTCTCCACTCTCCTTAGTTAGCTACATCTTCCAGTTATCTGCTCCTATAATTATGGGGTATAATGTGTTTAAAATAAAGATCATCCATTTTAGTGAAGTTTAATCTCAAACTACTTTGTCAAGCACCCTCCATCCTAAAGCTTATTTGCTGATCAACTGTATAAAATAATTACTGGTTTAGTAGCATGTTTTACTTTTCTTTGAGGCAGTTCAGATATTCATTGCCAGTGAAGCTGCTTAAAACTATAGCATCCTTATGGGGTTTATTCATCACTGAAGTCTTATTTTCTGAAGTAAATTAATGATTTGCTATTCCTGGAGACTTTACTGTGCTTATCACTGTATTAACTTGCATCAAAAAATCACACTAAGCCATTTTTCAAACCTTGACAAAAATAGCCTAGAGACATTCTGGTGAATGAAGGTCTTGAGGGGGGGGAAAGAAGGTATATTTTGAATAATGGAAATGTACTCAGTTAACATCAGGTATAGCTGTCAGAGGTTATTGCTAGCATTCAGAATCAGCCCTTCTTTCTACGGACAATGTGTCAGAACACAGTGAGAGATGATGTTGGGATGATCTGCATAAAGAAAAGCCATGTTTAGCTGTTAAGATTTTGGCTTGGCTGTGGAAATGGCCTGGGTGCCAATTCTCATTGGCATTGTGAAGCTGACACTTGGAGATTGATCTAAGAAATCCAGCAAATGCTTGCAACAGGCGAGACAGTAACATCTCAGAGATATATCTCTGACAGAGGAAAGAGTGTAAATGAGAGAAAAGTTTTTGAAATGGGCAGGTATGTAGTTAATGAAAACAGAACCTGAGAAAAAAGCAAAAATGAAGGCCAGTGTTGAACAATTATCTGCCCCAAAAAGAAAGAAAAAAGTATCTTTTTTCACTGATGAGGAATATAGTATCATCTTTTTTCTTCTATGAGGTAGCAGTTAAAAGTCACCCCAAAACAGATCTCTGACAAACTAATGCCCTTGGAGGTGTTTTTCCAATAGAAACCAGCACTGTGATGGATATTAGCAAGAGAGTCAAAGAACTGAACTGGGAAAAACAGGTGATTTGAAGACCAATTCTTTAATTTGAAGATTCCTAGGAAAAAAATTTTGATCAACTGATCTTTGATTTCATATAGTCCCTACCTGTCAACATCCTCCTTCTTGCTTGGTCCATCAAATAAATTTCCATTTTGCATAACATTAAATGGACAGGCTCACTTTAGCCACTACAAAATCCTTCGCTTGGAGACTGAAGCACTGGGGTCATAGCTGCTGTTATTTGTTCTATGGGACAGCACAAAGACTCCTGACATACAGACATGGACAGACACTAGGCAAAACAGCAATACTCTGTTGCCAGGAGCTTACAATCTGAATAAAAAAAGTAGGCAACTGCAAAAAAGCAAGCACAGGACATTGAGTCTTGAGGGATTTGGAAAGAAACTGAATCTGGCTAAAGACTTCTATGATTTTTAGACAACTTTTTCCTCTCCACAGTCTTCTACCTCACCTGTTGCATTTCATCTAACAGGCCTACGTGTACTGAAAGCTCCTTGTAACAAAAACTCTCGTTACGTGTATGTTTGGTGGGTAGTACAACACCCGGCATCTCTGGGCTGTACTGTAATGGAAAGATTAGTCACTGAGCTACCATGTATCAGAGACAGTGAAATAAGCAGCAGCTCATAGAGACTAGCAAGGACATGCAAATTCCAAGAGATGTGGACAGTTAGAAAGTTGTAAGATTGGCATAAAATAGAAAAAGGGGTGAATTCATACTTGGATTTCACCTATCACACTTATACAGATTGCGATGCACCTACTGAACACTAGCTGAAAAACATCAAAGAAAAAGTCAGAGAACTACTTGCAAATAAGTAGGAAAAAAGCAATGCTTCTGACACCTCTGGATTTTTTTTCCTAAGAAGTTTAAATAAGCATCAAAAATTAGGTGCTAAATGTTACGATGTAATACAACAGACAATAGGACAAACATCCTCTCTCAGACATTCTTGTAACTGTACTATAGGGATGGTGCCTAATTTGCTGCTTAGTTGTTCTCAAAGATCCAGCTAAAGTGAGATTTATTTCCTATTTCACAATTTACTTTAATCGTATGCTGGGAAGAAGAGTTGGGTCTAAGGAATTTGTCAAATTTGGAAATGACAGTGTCTTGTGTAAGAAGAAATAACTAGTATGTTTAGTACTATCTCTGTTTCTTACGTTTTTTATCATTATGTTTTCTTTCTGTTGGCTATTGTGGTCAGTGAACTGAGAATATAATCAAAATCCACTGAAATGAAAATAAATTATTTAAATGACTGTGAACAAATACTGTAATTCAGATTTATTTTAGTACATGATCTGGTTGGTTTGTTCTTTTTTTTTTTATGATATTTACAATAAATTTTCAGGTGGCTCTGGTTTCAACAATGCAGTTTGGATTTACTGCAGGAACAGTTGAGGAGACTAAATGTATTCTGTCCCTCAAATCAAGTTAAATATATTCAGAAATTAAGACTGAAAAAATAATAATCATGTGTTCTGAGAGTCTAACTGGAACGCTGAAAAATGAGATAATCTAATTCACGTGTCTTTTATGGTTTATAGCATTTAATGTTTCCCTTCTAAGTTAATTAGTGATATTTGGAATAGAATACAATTAGAAATACAACCTAAAATGCAAAGAAAGGTCCATATGATTGCTTTACAATTCAGAGACTTATCCCCATAATCCCTCCTTTACGATTTTCACCCTTGTGGCTTGATAAATAATTTCTTTGTCATTTCATATACCTCCCCCTATTAACAAAGGATTGATTATTTCCTAAAACAGTTTTGTAATTAATACCAAAGTCACACTCCACCCCCCTTGTTGATCCTTGCCTCTACATGTTTCTGATAAAATATAATTGTCTTAATTCTCTTTGGATTGATTTGATACAATGTTCAAAGGGAAATCTACTTTATTACTGACCTAACACACCTTTGCTAATAAGAATTTTTTTTTTACCACACTTCAAAGATGAAAGTTTCTTAATTAACAGCAGAAGCTTTACTGAACCAAGTCTATTACAGTCACATCACCATTTCCTGGGGCTCTATTATTTTCTTTATTAACAAAATCCATTGGAGATAAAGGCCTGAAAATAATATTTAGACACAATGAAAAACATACCGCTCTGAACACTGCTAATACTTTTTAAAATCAAGGTTTAAGAACGAGAGGTTTTATTTAATGAAGAACATTTAAAATCTGTACTTGGAGTGGAGTTCACCACTTAACTTCCATTTGGAGGATTTAAATGGGACTCGAGTGGTGCACATGCCTTCAGATCTGCAGGGGGCAAATTTCACCCTTAATCAAAGTGGTTTTTACTATGCTATTTGAAAAGTGACATTTGCGAGCTCTGAAATTCCTCTCAGTATTTTTGTTTAGTCAATAATGTGTTATTTTTAAGTTTACATTTATGATAGTCAAGGTCAAGAAAAATATTTGCCAGGAAGAAACCTATGTTGTAACCATTCCAGTCATTATAGTTTAACAGTCAAATAAATAAAACATTTCATACAGTATGCCACAATACTCTGTATAATTCGCCTACATGGAAAGGCTGGCCAGAGGCCCTTCAAATGTCTTTTATTTATCCGTGTCGATATTTACTTGGCCATTTGTGGTATCTGAAGAGTACATAAGCATTAATGGCCCATCTTTAACTACTGCTCCTTTAGCATTGTCAATGCCCACTGTTAAATAAGAAAAGAAAAGAAAACAAATAAAAAAGAAATTACATTCTTTGTGTTTATCTGTCGACATAGGAATATTGGATTTTAAGTTTTTCTCAGCAACCTTAAGGTTCAAAAATCTAGTCATTTAAGGGTAGGCAAAAATTTTGACAAATTTAACACTCTGGTCCTCAGCTTCTCAGAAAGAAGATCAAGTATTGTGAGAGTAATGAAAAATATAGGTGGAGTTGACAACACAGGTTTTTCCAATGGGAAAAAAAAAAAAAAGAAAAAAAAAAGGTATTGTTAAAGAGACAGGGGAAACACAGATTCATTCTGAAACAAACTATTGAAAAATTGAAGCCTGGGGATTACAGACATGAAGTAAAGTCCCAGACTGTAATACCTGTTTTTCAGTAAGCAATACTGGCAGCTCTACACATTCACAATAATATTAATTAGGCCTATAAAAGAATTGCAAGTATTATGATTAGCATGTTGTGACATTTAAGCCATCTCGAATTTGAAGACTGACATTGACCTCTAAAACTCATAGAATTTATTCAAATTATGATATCCCAGTTCATTATGCAAAGATGAGGGAGAGAAAACTGAAATTCTCAGGACTGAAGTAGTTAAGGGTTTAGTAATTTTATTCTGATACTGTCGAAAGAGTTGTCAACGTTTTTTTTAAAAGTTCTCCTTCCTGGAACATAAAGAAGAGATAAAAATGGATTTAAAATGCATTTTTATTAGTTTAAGAAGAGGACTGATGAGCTTGCCTGAGAGAACCTAAGAGATTCTTTATTGTTGTACATTTCTATGAAGTCCTACCTTTTTATGCACCTTTTTCACTTGGAGAGCATTGAAAAGCAAGGAAAGAAGAAAGCAAATGTTCACTGAAAGGAGCTGTAATCTACTAGTTATCACGTTGACTGTATACATTCTAACTAGGAATGTATGTTGGATATTTACAAAAAGCAAAGGAAATCTTGGAAGAATAGAATACATTTGGAATGTCAGTGAAATCAGTCAGATAAATAAGAAAAAAAAGTATAAAAATTCCTCTGTTTTTGGAAAAGGAAAATCTTTTGAGAGTATTAAAGATACAGACGTATGCATTATTCATATGTAGTTTGGTCACAGTACTTGCCTTCTTTTATCTCTCAGAATACATGATAGCATGGAAAATCACTTTGTTTTGGTTGTCTTCCTCTTCCAGGGTTCTGAGTTTCATCTACCTACATATCACCAGTGCATTTTAATTTAGACACCACATGCCCAAATACAAAGTGGAAAAAGTTTGCGTAGACGGCAGCTCACCAGAAAAGGAACTGGAGATTAAGACAGATTGCTAAGTACAACAATGTGCTGTCACACACACATACACAAACACACACAAAGTAATTTCAGACCAAAGTCATAAACAGGAGTGTTATAGTTAAATGACATGAAACAACCTTCAGTTCCAGCCAACTGTCATAAAGTTGCACTGTTCTGGTATATCCAGCTGTAAGCGTTGTGTTCCAAGTAACTCTAAAACATTTAGATAGGACCCAGAAGAGAAAAAACATATTAAAGGAATAAAAACCTTGACCTATAAGGACAGTCTACAAAAATCAGTATGGTTGAGTCTATGTGAGGAAAACCTCACATACGTTCTTCAAATCTTTTAAATCTTCAAATATTTTAAAGGCTCCACACAGAAAGAGATAATAAAATATTCTACATACCTATTGGGGAGAGAAAAGTTGCAATGGGGTTAAACTGCAACAGAGGAGATCTAGGTCAGGTAGTAGGAAGAAATTTTTAATGATAAGAATAATTAAGCACTGAAATATCCAAGGATGGCAGTAGAATTCCTATCACTTGGGTTTTCAAAAGAGGGATAGAAAGGTATCAAATGATAACAGGTCATTATGAATCTACCCTGGGGCCACGGAGAGATAAAATGATTATTGGAGTTCCCTCAACATGTACCTGAACTCCAGTAATCTAGGATACTGCCTCTGTGACTTTATAGGCATCACTTTTTGTGAAGATGTTTATTAACAAAATCAAAGCACAGGATGTGAAACTATTTCTGTTGCTGATGTATTTTTGAGAGACAACTACACAATAATGACTCCTCCTATGAATCTCTTCAAGCAGTGACAGAAAGGTAAGGACTCTGTAGACAGTAGCAGTACAGCAATTTTCTTAGGTTTCGGAAAAGACAGAAAGTTAGAATGTATGTTTTTCTTGTCTTGAAACCATTCATCAGCCAGTGGCTTTACAAAAGATGATCTACTCTTAGACGTGATAAGACATTGGATTGAAAATAATCTTCCCATTGTTTTTTTTTTTTTTTTTTTTCTATAGAAACAACTGAATACTTTGGTGGTAAATGCAGGAAAGCAGCAGATTTGTTCAGTGCATTTGATGAACTCTGGGGAGACCATCTGATGGCCTCATTAGAAAAGGGAAGGTCACCAAGAAGAGAAACTATTCTGAAGTGCTGAAGTCAGGGTCACCAGTATTACTCCTTACTAGGTTTATAATTTGGAGCTATTGATCGGAAAAGTTGGTATTCAGGCTTTTGACCAAGGACTCTACCATAAATTAATTAAGATATGTGTTGTTAGAATTTAATTTTAAAAGATATTAACAACTAAAGGTTGCTGCTGACCACTTAACTGTAGGAGACGCAGAATGTAGTTCACTTGCTGTAATTCATAATAGGACCGATGTTACGCTTATCTTTTTAAGATATAGATAAAACTCAAACATTTATTTGGGTTTAACAGGTTATGGAGACATGAAAGATACCTATTCATTGCAAGTTTGACTCAATGACTTTTCAAGCAGTTGTAAATACTTCACCATCTCAGGCTCAACCATGACAGACAAAATCTCTTTCCATATTGAGACTGACATGACCACTATTGTTTCTGGTCCCTTCAGGTCAAGCCCAAATATGACTGCATTTGTTTTAAATGTTGAGGTGGGACTCATCTCACTTAAGCTCAAGTGTCTGTAAAGCAATTCCTAATCCCCTAATTCCTAGTTCTACACTTTAGTCAGTGATGAGACATGATTTTTTATACAGTAAATGGAGTCCAGAGCAGGATTCAGCCGACCTGCTAGCAGGGGCTCGATTCTGTTGCCTTATCACAGACAACAGTACCATTTGAGTTGCCTTGGGGTGTCCCATCTGACCTCCAGCTGCAAGTCCAGAAAGGCAGGGATCTCCTCTAGGTTCTACATCATGGCTGCCACCTCTCTAGATGCCTTGAAAAACTTAGGGTATCATAAAGGGCCTATATTTAAGCAACCAAATTGAGAATTGGGTGTTTCGTTTATGAAGAGATAAACTGGTCTCTGGAGTCAACTGACTAGATCTCCACTGACTATAATGGGAGCTTAGATACCTACCTTCTCTGCAGGCCATTCTACTGTTGGAACCCACAGATAGGTGAACTTATTTTCACATTTCCTGTATTAATTCTAACCTCACAATGGCTGAGAACAGATTTCCTGGAAATTGTTCTATTTTTGATTTTTTTTTTCCCCTGTAAAGGTCAGTATAGGCTAAACCTGTTGACCCTCTGGGCACATTGAAAATCCCTCTATTGAGGCTTTTGTCTTAGGGGATAAGCAGGGCATTGGGCAAGGGCTATATTGTATTGTGCAGCTGAGTCTCTTTCAATTTAGTTTTACATCAGTCAGCCATTACTCATTGCTCTTAATAATTTACATGTGCACCCAGAGAGATTGTGATGAGCATAATTTAAAAAAAAAAAAATGAATAATTAAGTGAAATAAAGAAAGAAGTAAATGAATGAGGATGTCACACTGAAAATGATCTATTGAGGATGATGTATATCATAACGGGAAAATCAGATACTGTGCTCTTGTATTGTTAAAACAAAATGACGCTTCCCTAGTGATGTGAAGTAATACGAGGCTTTAGATGTCTGAACTTAACATATGAGGTTTTTCTTTATTTATGCTTACATTGAATAAGAGAAAATATTTCCACTGATGAGGCAGTAGCATCCTCTCTGTCAGCAGATATAACAGGAGTCCTGTCACAAGGATTATTACAGGGATTGTCACAAAGATTACTTAAAATTTTGTCAGTCAAAGCATTGTTGAATGTACTACATGGAAAAAATATGTACCAGTGAATCATGATCAATAATTCATTTTTCAGATAAATATCGTTCACTCACGGCTCAACAGTATTGCAAACTCCTGAACATGCTTAACCTTCTGTGTCCTCAGTAGCCCTGCTGAGTTTCAGCACATATATAACTGTTTACCAGGTCAATGCACAATTATTTTAAGTTGAAAAACTGAGAACAAGACAATGATAAAACAGAAACAAGAAATGAGGACAACCAAAGGAAGGAAATAGTACAAAACAAGGATGTTTTGTACAACAATATTTTTAAAGCATCATTGTTGCAGGTTCAAACTATTTCATTGCAACTCTTGACTGACATTATTGTCATACTACCGCTCACCCTATGGGCTTCATTATTTATCATTAGTTTTTCACCCTTTATCATTTTACAGCTTTACTTGTGAACCACATTTCTTACATATTTCTGTTTCTGTTTTGCTCATATGTTTTTATTCCCATTCATGCACGTGTAAGATGAGAAATTGCGCAAGACAGAAAAAGCAGTGTATGAAAGTTACTATGTCCTAAGAGGAGAACTAAAGTGTATGGATATACAGGTAGGTATAAAGATTTCTAGACAGGTATGCAGATGTTTATATATATGATCATTGTACAGAAATACAAGTACTTATATAAAGAGGAATATTCCTTAAATTAATCTCAACCTCATATTGTAAACATGTATATGCACATGAAATCTAAATATTGTAAAGTATTACATTGGTGATATGGGAAAACTCCACCTCAACAGTAAGGGAAGAATTGACCTCTTCCAATTTCTACAAATATTTCCAGCATGCACAGGCAATAAGGGAACTCAAGCACTGAGCACTATGCCACATTGCACAAGACAGGAGGATAATGTACATCACCCTGTGCATTCTCTTCTTAATTATTAGTATTGCATTGCACATTAGAACCAACTCATATAATTTTGTAATGCTGGTAGAGTCAGGAACGGGAGAAAGCAAACATAAAAACTCTCAATATTCTGTAGATTTCTCAAACAACAACATATATATTTATATTTATATCTACAATCATGATTTCAAAAATTATCTCAAAGTGTATATTTGGGGATTAGTGGTGTTCAAATCTTTTATAGATTTATGATTCACACATATTAAAATAGTCAGAAGAGACAATAAAACCCTTAGGGAATCACCCATGCAGTGACCATTCCCCCAATTTGACACAGTCCTTTTTATAAAAACTCTCATTAAGTATGTCAAGCATCCACTGTTTTATCCCATTTTCAATCCCAGCTGCTTTATGTTAAGCAAGATTCTATGAAGTGAATCTACACACGCAGTTTCTTGAAAATTAAAATGTTATGCCCTGTATGCTACGGGTATCGACTGCATCGTTCAGAGAGGTTAGCAGGGCTACTAAACTGTGACTCCTCATAGCTGCAAATGCATTAAAGAGGAGGAATATTTTGTACTGTAGTGCAACAGGAGTGCGAGTATGCTTTATATCACATTTTGGCTTCAAATGACCAGAAGAGGCTCAAAAGTAATAGAGTTCCAAAATGCAGTAATGTTTTTCACTTTTTTTTTTTTTTTCTAAAGGATCATGTAGCACAGGATAACAGGGGTGAAGAAAGGCTGGAATGCCTGCACCATTGACACTGGACAGCAGATCAATGTCTTGGAAACACCCTTGAAGTTGATGCCTAGGGCAGTTTTCTGTGATACATGAATGTATGAGGTAGTCATATCAGGTGAGGTAATGTCTAGAATACAATTCTGCCATTTCTGGGCTAAGCACCTGACTCACTCAACTGTTGTATGATAAAATACATAGACATCACATAATAAGCTCTTTAAACTTCCTCAGGGGTCTGGGGGACAGAAAAGTAGTTGCTCACTCAATATGGAGTTGCAACAGCCCTGCAAGCAGAAATAATGCATTTTGGAGCACTAATTTCCCACTAAACTAAAATATTGAAAATATTGAAATATATTGAATATATTGAAAATATATTATAATATAATAATATATAATAAAAAATGTATCAAATTTAGGTATCTTTGCAATTTCGTAGTCCTAGAAAGTGAGAGGACTGGATTGTTTGCTGCTTGTAGGTAGCCTTAGGTGTTTAAATCTTATTTTACGTGTAAGCAAGGTGTGCTGCATCCCAGACCATGAAAATTTAGAAGAAAACAGAATCATAGACTCATAGAATCTTTTGGGTGGAAAAAGACCCATAAGATTATACAGTCCAACTGTTAACATAACACTACCAAGTCCACCACTAAACCATGTCCCTAAGCGCCACATCTACCCGTCTTTTACATACCTCCAGGGATGAGGACTCAACCACTGCCCTCGGCAGCCTGGTCCAGTGCCTGACACAACCCTTTGAGGGAAGAAACTTTTCCTAATATCCAATCTAAACCTCCCCTGGCACAGCTTGAGGCCATTCCCTCTCATCCTGTCACTTGTTACTGGGAGAAAAGACCGACATCCACCTCTCTACAACCTCCTTTCAGGTACTTGTAGAGAGAGATAAGGTCTCCCCTGAGCTTCATTTTCTCCAGACTAAACAATCCCAGTTCCCTCAGCCACTCCTCATAAGACTTGTGCTCTAGATACCTTCCAGGCAGTCTCAGAATAGAAACAAAACCTCCCATTCCAGCTGTCCCCCTTCCCAATTACCTGGTCATACCCCATGAGGTGTTGTGTTACGTTATGTATTTGGGGAGAGACACATTTCTAAGTTATGAAAGAATGCTGCCTGAAAAGTAGACCTTATGTAGAGAATAAGAATCAAGTGTAGTAGACAAATGCTCTACTCTAATATTATCAGCTTATTAAAGTTTGATGTAAAAGTTCACAGAACGTAGAGATTATACTTCAGACGAAACTAAGAAATAATCCCATTAACATTAAGGCAGAGATAAACCATTTAAACTTGTTTGTATGCCTGTGATACATATGTAGAAGTAAGTTCTCATTGCTTTTAAAAAAAAAAAGGAAAAAAGTGAACAGATGAGAACTGCTTCTTTGTGGCACAAATAAATGACTTGCTGTGGGCTGCTGTGCTGTAGGCTGAGCATATATATAACCTGTTATGAAATACTTACAGGGGTTTTTGGCTCATTTCCTGTACAAAGTTTTCAAAATTTTCCCGCTATATTGGCATCTTCTGGAACTTTCTTATTCATTTTTCATCTCAGCTTGGATCTGGTTCTTTGGTTTTTTCCTTTAGTATTCCCATTTTCCTTTGTTGTTCTCATTATTAATCATTTAAGGTTTATTTAAATTATAGATGTTTTCTTTTTATGAGGGGCAGAGGTGCAAAGAACCTTATTAGAACAGTGCATGAAGGGGAAATCCTGCCGCACCAAGCTGACAGCCTCACATGATGGGATGACCAGGTCAGGGGATGAGGGGAGAGCAATAGATATTTTTTCTCTTCACATTAGTGAGGTGTGCTGCCCTGTCTCCCACAACATCCTCATGGACAAACTGAGGATGTACAGTCTAGAAAAATGGACAGTCACTTAAAACAGGATGAATTGCCAGGCTCAGAGGGAAGTGATTAGTGGAGTAACGTCCACCAAAGCCCAGTCACCAACAGTGAATCCCAGAGGTGAATACTGGGGTCAGTACTATTTAATATTTTCATTAATGACCTGGATTGTGGGACAGGCTGCACCCTCAGCATGTGTGCAGATGAGTCAAAGATAAGAGGAGAAGTTATACACCAGATGGGAGGGTCACCATTCAGAGGGACCTTGACAGGCTGAAGAAGTTGGCAAAAAAGAATCTCAAGAAGGTCAACAAAAGGAAAGGACAAGTCCTACCCCTGGGGAGGATTAACTCTAGGCACAAGGACAGGCTGGGAGCCAAGCGGCTGGAGAGCAGCTTTGCAGAAGTGGACCTGGTGTTACTGATAGATACCAGTTTAAATGTCCTGCTCTATGTGACTCTCTTTAGTAGGGGATTGGACCATGGACTCTCTGAGGTACTTTCCAAGAAGTCTGTGATCCTATGTTCAGCTCTTTCCCTGTGCTGACCCAGATTAATTTCTAGAGTAAATTCAAATGAGTGAGAAGGTTTTATCTTAACATTCAAGATGCAGAGCATCAAAGGCTCAAGAGACTGAGAAATGCAATACAAGGTGAAGCATGATCTGGAATCTAGGCTATGTAAAGGCTCTTATGCTGGGACTGAACACACACTAAGAAGTATTGGTATGTCTTTGCTTCCCAGGACCAAATCATGCTGACACATCCCCCCAGTTAATTCTGTCCTAAAATCTTATTTCATCATTCAGGATCTGCTGAAAGTCCAGTAACAGTTTTCACGTAATGTCCTGTATTTTTTATTTTCTGCACTAGGTCAAATGGATGAACAGTTTCATATATGCTTATTAATATCTTTGACACTGAGTAACACCAAATCTAGAAATAAATTATTGTTAGCAGAGTCCTTGATATATTGCTTCAGGAAATAATCATTTGTTATGTCAGTCATTCCACATGCCATCAGCCAATATCTCAAAGGTTTCTCCATAATTATTAGGGAGGCTAAAATCACCCATAATCACAATCTTACCTGTCTCCCTTATCAGATCATATAGTATTTCATTCTCCTGCCTTTCCTGTCAAGTTGGTCTCTTGCAGTCCCCTGCTATTAGGCCTTAAAACACTATCTATAAGCTCAATCCAATTGATTCTCTGGAGTTACTGTTCTTTTATGTGTTTCCTCGACAGATAAGGGCAAATCTTCCATTTCAGATCTTTTCTTTGAAACATCCTATAATCATGTATTCAACATTAAACCTTACTTTTTTGGTGCGGGGGGAAGAAAAAGAAAAAAAAACCAAGGCCCTCGCTGTCATTTCCGTGCATTTCATACACATTTCTGATTGTAAATTGTTAATAAAGTGTTCTTCAGCAGAACATGTTTACATCAGCAGTTTACTTTCACATTTTAACATGTTCCACATCATGCATTTTTAGCCTGGTTCCATAAGCTTATGCAATCCTAATGGGATATATACATGTCTATGTGTGCTTGTCTGTGTGTCTGCATGTTTGCATGACTGTCTGTCCATTCTTTAAATTATTTTGAGCCATCTTGTTGATTTCAAAGTGAGTTCAACAATTATGAAGAGATCTGAAAATTACGAATTTTCTTTAAATTTCATGAAACTATTAAGTGGTAGAAAAATACACTTTCTAATGATTCTACTCAAAATTGAATAAGCTTAACCTATTAAATAGCAAAGAATCTACAAGGGAGAGATACCATGGAAACCTGCACTATGGTGGCGTAACTTCTGCTGCCCATATCTAGTACTTCTGTGTTGATTATCACACTTTGCTTTCTTTTCGTTACCAGATTTCACTCTCCTTCTTCCTTCCCTTCATTTATTTGCTTTCATGTATTTGCTAGAAATAGATTTAAAAAATTGCAAACAAATGTAAAGAACATTGGAACAGAAATGTTAAATATGTTTTCCCCAGGACTTTTTAAGGGAAAAAAAACAACAAGAAAATAGATTATTTTTTTATTCCCCCTTGTTCCACCATCACTGTTGTGCAGTTTTTTCTAACAAGGACATAGACAGTCCTTTCTGATGCCAGCAGCTTTTAAGCTGCATGCAAGCAGTGTAATGCATGTGCTGAGGGAGGGCATGGCAAAGCACTGCCAATCACTTTAAACTTAGCTCAGTTGTATGCTTTAGATACTGACAGAAAGCAGTAATCTAACACAGAGGTGATGTATAAGATAATGTCATTTTAGCTGTACTTGGATTGCAGTACTTCATCTCCTCCTAACATATGAGATCTATGGATAGAAATGACATTATACATTTCATGTGTTGTCTCCTGCATCCTTTTGAGAGATCCCATGTTTTCTACTATCCTGCTAAGCTAACACTCTTGGTATGGCACACAGCTGTGGTTTCTCCCTTGAAGGTGCCTCTTAGTGCTTCACTGGCTCCTCAGGCCTTCTCTGAAGTCCTTCAAAGACATGTGAAATGGCAATGGGTGTCTGGAGAGCTGACAGTGCTGGGTGAGTCTATTTGCTTCTGGCAGCAATACAGCGAGATTCTCAAAGTGCTGTCTATACTCAGATACCCTGTACCTCAGTTATTTCATCCACTTCTTGCGACGATGCACTGTGTAGGCCAAGTGTCTTGAGTCAGCTTTACATCTGGGGCTTCTATCTACCATGCATGGTCTATAAATTCTCGGAAACCTTTCAGGAAATTCATTCACATACTGTGTAAATGCCAGCCTGTGTCAGCCTAAGGCTACTATTGGAATTTAAATCTACAAATAAACAAGATAAAGACACAGGCAGGAGAGGGTGCCTAGTTTAGGTTTTCTGTAGATTTGTGTTAATCTCCGAGTTTGGTCATAAAGCACTGCATCTTAAAAATTTGGTTGAGCTTTTATGTTGCCACACGACCTCTTTTCCTTTGAGTGTTAGTTTATCGCACCAACTATCTGACCAAGGCACATGACTTTATCTGCTCAGTAGCTAAGCATTTTGGCCGACCTTATCATCCTCGTATCCAACACCTTCAAGAGAAACTGCTTACCTTTGCTTAAGTAAAAATGAAACCTTTTGTCTCTCAAAAGGTATTAAATATTAAATTATAAAATATCACTAGAAAACTGAGATTGTCTGTCTCCTGTGTTCCTTTTTCTATTGCTATGAGAAAAACAATCAGTGAACAACTGGAATGTGATATTGTTCTGCCAGTCTTGGAAAAATACAGAAAGCCCAGAACTACATGTAGATTAATTATTAAAAGTAATACTATACAGTACTGTCATTATGTTTCATGTTGTAGAATATTTTTCAGACAAACTATGTCTTGAAAGGCTTTTTGAAGTTATAATATACACCTTAGAGATCCAAATAATAGCAACTGAAAAGAGAGAGCAAAAGGGTAAGAGATAATCAGTGAAGAAGAAATGTTTTTAGATGTGGTTTGCAGGTGGATGGAAAACCAGAGTGTGATGCAAAGAGCATTTGATACAACAGGAGCAACAAAATGTAGTGACAAAATTGTAGAATGACACCAGAGACAGGCACTACATGAATTAAAAGGGAGGACACTGGGGAGGTTGCTAAAGTGCTGTGATACCAATAAAGAGTTAGACTGATCCCTACTGGACTTTCTCTTTCAACAGTGCTGGAAATGTGCAAGTAATTTTGTTGGAAACATATTTGCCACCTAAATGGTAAATATTTGTAATGTTCCCCCAAGTTATAACAGTTTTTTATAGTTTGCTTATAGCAATACATACTTATGGAAATCTTTCCTTACAAACAGAAAAAAACATGAAATCTATTGATATCAAGATTTTTGCTAAGCATTTTTTATTTATTTAATTTGTAATAATGCAATAAAAACTAGTTCCACATGTTGTGAAATTTATGAAGACCGGGATAAGAGTCATCTCACCTAACTCAGGCATTTACAGTGGAGATTCTGACATCTGAGCTAACCACCCAGGGGTCCTTTTATAGTCACTGAAGAGAAACAGACAGTTTTGGGTTATGGTTCATCTCTCTATGGACATCTAAACTAGGTCAGACAAATGGTGCCCTCAGGGATTATTTTTGCCTGTACAGAGGGCTGAGGAGAGTTCATTCGGACTTCCAGCACCTACTCTGAAAATCTCTGCAGGTAGATGAGATGAAACTTCTCCTAGGCACCACAAGCCCCACAAACCGTGGGATTGTTTGTCTCCCCCAGTATATACTGCCTGAAATAGATGATAGTCAAATTTCTAGCTGGGCTGTCTCATATTTGGACCCATAGTTGGGCATGATTCAGGTCTTAATGTATCGTAGGGGCTGGCAAAGAAAAGACATGTCTTGGATGAGTTTTAGTACCATGCTTTTAACACGATTTTCAAGGAAAAAAAAGGTTGCCTGACTCTCACACATAGGCTCAACTAACTGTCTACAGACCTGAGTTTTTAATTTTAACAAAAACTGCTTTCTTATCACAATATAATATCTGATCATTGCTGAGCTTAATTTGACATTTGTGTAACTCTGCTGACAGTCACAGCTCTGGAGTTAGCAGTAGGGTGTATGAGAAAAGACCCATTAGCAGAATCTGTACTTAGGATGAAATATTTACAGATGACAGACATTTCCATTTTAGTCTGTGCCCTATTGCCTTGATACTGACTTTCTCAGGTTCAATTGTCAATTAATAAAATAAGGGTGATTTTTTATTTTTAAAATGTTTTGAATGGTTTAAATTGCACTCATTTTCTTAGGTTTTCACAGTGACTATAAATGGAATATTCTTGATACAATCTCTTTTTTTTTTTTTTAGGATTGGACACATTTGATCATGAGACTGCTTGAATATACTTCGTTATAATTGTCTTATATTCATTACATATGTGCAGTAAGGGGAGTACTGATATTCAGAAGCTCCATCTGAAATGAGTTAATCAAACTTTAAGACAATGATTTCTGACAAAAGAGATTTGTCTTTTCATGTATGGACTGTTATACACTCTATTTGCATACAGAAAAGTGCTTTGGGATGTTGGTAAAGTTACGTATAAATATACAATAATTAGTGATAAAGCTAGAAAACATAGCACCCATGAGTCCAACACAGTCTCCGCATCTTATCATTACATTGTTAAGCTTTGTACTGTATGTTACAGGAGTATTTTACAGCTGAAAACCTACAGACATTTTTTTTTAAATTGGTTTCCACCATCACCCCTGCTCCACACACACACCTGTACTCTCTTTAATTTTATGATGATTATCTCCAGGACATTCCTTGAAACAAAAATAAGGATGAAATCTGCCTAGCTTCAGGGTGACAGACCTCTTTGTCTGGAACAAGCTAGTTTTATAAGTATTCTGTCAGAAAAAGGAAAATAAAAAAAAATAATATTCTTGGTGATAGATTGGAATAAAATTTAAGATATACATACAAATTTGTTTTGTTTTATACATCAGCATCTGATTCTGCTTTGTATGAAAATTGTACTTTTATTTGTGTGGGAGTTCCTTATCAACATGCAGAAAGGCCACATAATTCAAAATAATCATCCAAAATGCTGCTGTGCATATTAAGAGCATTTATTCATCGTCAGATGCATATGATGACCCAGGTAAGAGTCCTGTTCTGCAGTGTTTGGTGCTTTAGTAAGGGTGACTTGGGGTAATCTGTGCCTTTCTTTGCATGGCACACCAAGGGAAGTAATTTGTGGGTTTGTGTGTATTTCAGTGCCCTTCTTCCTTCAAATTAACCATTCAGATAGGAGTATCCACTCAGTCCATCTCTATATTGAGCAAATATTCTTGAGGATGAAATGATAAGCTCCTGCTTGGCATGTCAAGAGCACAACCCTGACTGCCACTAGTGAGGACACGAGATAGACTTCATCCTGGTTCGTCTTGAGTGTATTTTGACTGCAATGTCCCTCATCACCAGTGAACATCAAATTAAGGGCATATAGAGAGGATTTAGATAAAATTCTGATATTTAGCCGTTGTCAGTTCCACATCTAATGCCACATGTAGGCACAGCCACCATTAGACTCTCGTTTGACTCTTCAGAGAGAACTTTATGGATTTTGTGATTTAAATTTCCTTTGACGCTTTTTATTACATGGTTTTTAAAAAATGCCAAAAGATAAGAGAAGAACAATGAGTAGTATCAGAAAAATGGAGAATGTCATGAAAGAGGCAGCCTTTTGGGTTCAAAGGGAAAAGAAAATCTCTGCCATTTTTATATAAACACATAATAGGTATTAGAATGGTGTGCATTAAGTGTTACTTAAGGGGAAAATAAACAAGGTTACAAAAATGTTATTAAGGTTGCAAAACTGAGCAACTGTCGGTGATTGCCCTTGCAAACAATTCCATATCTCAATTCACTAAACGTGGCAGGGACCCCTTGTGATCATGTAAAAAATATCTATGTGATAGGTAATTGTCAATGGTCTTACTGCTTCTCAGAAGAAAAAAAGTCACTGGAATACCTCATAATGAAATGTGTTAGGAAACCTAAATGTGCTGATTGCTACCAGCTTTCCCTACAACTGATTATATTTGTGTGATTGTTAGAATATGGTTTATAATGAGAAACCAACTCAACCTTGATAACAAAAAGATGTTAGTTTCTCTTTAGTTAACCTCTGAATGTTATGAATTATTATATAGAGATATATTCAGTTGTAATGCATGCAGATCAAATCCTTCTGTTATTTTGTCAGTCGCTTACAGCACGTCAACTTTATACCTATGAGGGGGTTTTAAACTATTGTTTGAATAATCATATCATACTGTTTCCCCTGTACATCCATGCAGGACCAAGTAACAACAGTGTGGTTTCCTGACATTTCTTGTATAATCCATAATATTTCCAAAGATATTTTAAGTAATGTACTTCTGCCCAGAGAGTTTCTCACAAGTTTTTTTTCAAGCTCTTCCTATTTTCCATGACAAGGCAATACATTTTATAATGTATAACAACGTGTCGTTGGTATTTTAATATATAAACAGAAGTTTTGCTGCAGAAGTTATTTCAGTACCCAGTTTTTGAAAGGTAGCTATATTGTAATTTGTGGTTTTGTGCATTTTACAGGCTGGAATTGTGAAGCTATTGCAAAACTAGATGTGTTTCATGTGTAGATTTCTGCCTGGAATCACTGATTTTTTATCCAACAGGGACTTTTGTCTCAAGGCTAAGAAAATCTTTCAAAAAATAAAAGTTTTTTAACCAAATCTACAAAGAACACCTTGGCAAAAGCAAAACTACCTTTATTTACTGTGCAACACAGGTGGTAGAGTTTACACTGCATCATTTCTAAGTCACGTTGTAGAGTCAGTTCAACTGCCAGATAATACCAAAATCTGAAAGATGCTCTTGTAATATACTGACCTCAGCATTGCAGCACTGTGGGAGGCTATCACTTCAGTCAGTGGTAGACACCTCAAGAGGATAGTTGGAGCAACGAGATTTACAGTCCTTATCCAGAAATCTGCTGTTGATGATGTTATACTTCCACTGAATTGTTGCTTTTGTTCCAACTTAATTGCATCAATGCAGGAAGTTTAAGGCTGAGGACATTACAGTGGTTTAACTGAGAGAATATATGTTAGGCCCACCTCTTAAAACTGAGCAATGAAAAGCAAGAAAGAGAAGAAAAATTGAAAAGGATCTTCAAATGCATTTTTTTTCAAATAACGTGACAAATTCAATGCTATTTTTTCATTGTCCTCACACCATTCACTGAAAGTTAATGTTAATATCAGTTTTAAAAGAACAAGCTGAAGCTATGATGTTGTATGTTCATATGTTCTGAAGAGTTTGCTTATCTGCGTGGGAGTAGAAAGACAAATTAATGACTGAGTTGTGGTGGTCTCCTTCATCCAGGAGTTACAGTGATAGTCAAATAGAACATATGCCAATGGCAAAAAGTCTTTTCAGTACTGAATATCACACTTCCTTGTCCTTGTTTTTAGTACTGCTATAGTAGCTTAGTATTTCATTGAACACCCATGCAAATTTATTGAATAAATAATAATCAGCCAATCTGCAAGTCAATTTAAAACATTAACATGGTAAACTTTCATATTGGGTCGAAAATCCTCCCCCCACAAAAAGAAGAAAACCTAAACCCAACTAAAACAAACCTGTAAAGACCTCCCTCATAGCAACACTAGTGGGTGCAATTGTAATATTGATGAGCTTTGGGAATTGATGATTTTAGAATTCCTAGCCTCTCAGCTTTAATCCATTAGTGCGTATAGATTCAGTGGGACTTAGCACAATTGGGCAAAGGCTGCCTAAGTGGAAAATTGATCCTGATAAGTGCTAGCTTACTTGTTTGACACGTTAATGTTTCCCATTTTAGTGCTTTGAACTTTTGCCCTGTGATAATGTAAGTTCAAGTCCCACTTGGGATGTTGAACTTTCAGTAAAGACTTAGAGTGAGCATGGGGGATCTGTCATTCCTTTACATTTTAATTAAAAGGATAAGTTGAAACTAATGGAGAAAATATAATGAAATTACCATCATCATCATCTAGCTCTGGAACTGGGAAATAGACCTTTTCTGTCACTTAGTCAAGGGAATGGTTGACTGGGGAGTTAAAGCAGGCACTGACAAGTATTGAAAGGTGCTACATCCAAAGTCTGAGCTCTTTAGTCACTGTCTTCCTTTTTGCCCAGCCTGCTGGAAGAAAAAACAAAGTAAGAAAGAAAAAAAAAAGATAAATCCTATGACTTTGAACAGAGTTTGCACCTCAAGCACTTATTAATGAGACATAATATAAATAAAATGAAATAAATGGATAGTTTCAAGAGCACCTTAGACTAATTAAATGGTTCTGTGAGAACTATTGGGAGATTGGCAATTAAGTAATTTCCCAAATAGATAATTTGGAAAAGTCGGGTAGAGAGATGAACTAGGGAAAGGCACCCAGGGAGTCAAAGTTAATGATAATGTGGAATTTCCCCAGGTCCCATCCTAAGCTTAGATTAGTTGAGTGTGGCTGAATCTACAGAGAAAAACTGCATTTTCCTAAGTTATTAAACAAGTTTTTTGCAAGGAGGAAAATAGTATCATATTTAACATGATTTAGACATTTCTCCTTCCCGCCCCCAGCAAACCCATTTCTAACCTCAGTATAACACAGAACTTAGCCTTTTAATAGCAGAAAGCTTTGAACCCTCTCTAAGGTTAGTACTGAACACTGTGCAGGTATCATCTGAGGATTTTAGCGCAGAAGCACAAGATACATTTGTGTCCCGCATAAGCTTTCAAATTTGGGTGGTTACAAAAATTTATGCATATGAAAACCTTCTTCTTGAAAATCTTACCTAAATTTCAGGGCAAAAATGTACAAAGTTTCCAAATTATTTCATAAGATCAATTTGAATTTCCATTTTTCAGTTACTAAGGAAGGCACCAGAAATCTCCAAGCAAGAGATTTCTGGTTTATTTTGCAGACTCCCTAGGTCTGGATAAGCCTTTGAACTTTTGGATGTTTATCCAAGCTGAACTTGAGGTTTATCCATACTTTATAGATGTGCTATTGCATAAAACAGGACATAAATTTTGAATCTACTTGCCACTGGAATCTACTACTTCTATTTGTAAAATGGTCAGTATTGAATGATTAGAACTCAGTAACATAAGCACTGGTATTTATGTTGATCATCTTCCTGGAAAGATGACTAGAGCAAATTAAAAAATTATATGTGATTACCTCTGGCATTTAGATGTCAATGCCACAGCTACTGGTGGATAGACACCACAAAATAAAAGTCTCCACTGCACGGCACATGACATATCAGCAATTCCAAAAAGACAAATAAAGCCCTCTATGGCTTGAAGGTTTAGCCACATTTTTAATGTCATTTTTTCTTCTGAAATAACATCTTTCAGCAGCCAGACATAACTGTTCATGTGCTGTTCTCGTCACAACTGCTTTTCCTACACTGAGTCCAAGAGTTCAGAAACAGGCTTTAATTAGATTTCTTTCATATCTTTAACCACCTTCCAGAGTTGTCTCATCTGATAATCTGTTGCCAACCTCATAAAATTCATTTGATCCCCATTGCTCTAGAAATCGGTGGATGTTGTAAGCAAAAATGACAAATCAGTTGGATACCAGGAAAAGTGTCTGGGCAAAATTATTGTGGGAGGAAAAAGAAATGAAAAAAAAAAAACCCATCCCGTTATTTTAACGATTGATCCCAGGGCAGTATGAGTTCAATCATGCTACCAAGAGGGTGGAAGGGCTGGAAAAGCCGCCATGTACTGTGGGACTAACCTGTAGCTATTGGCTCCTTGGTCATAGCAGCTTTGCATTGCTTGATATTTAACCTGTGTGAAGTCCCATCAAATTCAATGAGAAATGGTTCACAATTACATGGACCACTGCCTCAACACTAAAGCTGTCTTCCTGCTACCACTCAAGCCCTCTTCCTAGGCATTGCTCCTGTGACATACATAAATACCAAGGATTATCACCCAGTTTGGCTAGCTCAACTGTTTATCTAATATTTATTATCAAGGAGGTTTTTGGGGGCATGAGGAAGAGTTCACTCCAGTAATTTCAGAGATCCTGTTAAAGAGGCAACACCACCAAATGTTTAATCTATAACTGCTCAGCAGAATAATTTGTACCTTTAAGGATATGATCAAAACTAAGCTAGTATTTATAGTTTTTGCTAAACTGTGTTAAGACTGGATATATAACCAGTGTTAAATGTCCAGGTAAATACTTTCCCAACCAAAACCCTCTGGTGCTGTTTACAGTGATGCTTAGGCAAAGTCAGACATCTACTTTGCATGAGGTGGTACACATCTGAAAAGTAAACTGGGTTACCAAACAGTGGATTTAGAACAACCCAGAGGAGAACTGAGCCCGCAGCATTATGAATTGTGATCAGACACGTCCTTTCATTCTTCCTTTTCATCCCAGAACTTAATACAGGCCTGTTTAAGTGAAACAAAATAAATAAATAATAGAAAACAATCTGGATGCCCTCTGCCCTGTGCTCCCAACCAATATTTGCTCACATTAGCTGACAGAAAGGCCAAATACAGAGAAAATGAATTCCTGGTGTCTGATAAGTAAGTGGGATTTATTTACACAAATTTGTTTAATTCTGATCTCCTGCTTGTCTGCTAGTTCATCTGCTCTATTTCACTCATTTCATGCAGCAGAGGGTTTTTCAATTATAAATCCAGGCAGCACAGTATATTTGAGCATTCTGTCAGCTTGATTTGTTTTTACACCCGTAATGAATTTTAAACTCTCTCTCAAAAGTCATCACGTATGATTTGGAAATGGAACTTCTCTGTTGTTTGGTGGGATTACAAATAACTGGATAAATGGGAAAAGTCTGAAGATAACTAAATCAACCCTACAGGAGCCAGTGATGAATCCCAATAGACTGAGTACGGACATCCTTCTCATGCTCTTTATTTTACTCTATCCTCCTTAGTCTCTTCCTTCTCTTTCTTATTTAATCCATTTTATTAATCGGTCTTTGACCATTGTTTATATGCTGCACTGAATATGGCACTTACTGCTTGTAGCACTTTGTGAAAAGATAAGCAACAATTGGCTTAATAGTTACAAATTCTGGACTCGATGATTTCAGTCATTGCAAACCAGGCTATAGGGTTCCCCTTTGGCAGCAAACTCACCCGTGGGAAAGAGCAAGGCAGTGTCTCCAACTTTGACTGGGCAAAGGGCCTTCATGTAGGATGAAGCTATCCCATGCTGAGAAGGTGACAGCATCAGGGCTGAGCAGTGTCTCCTGGGGGAGACCAGGATAGGGCTCTCCTAAGGAAATTGAGATTTTTTTCCCCTGGTCATTTGTCTCACCTCAAGATGCAGGAGGAATGGAAGGTGCATGTATGCAACTGCATGTGTGTGCACGTATATATTTTTATAAAACTATTCACTGCACCTCTAAGGATTACTCAAGAGCTAGAGCTGTATTTACAATATCTGTGGAAAAGCTGTCAAAGAACTGAAGCAAAAAGCTTCATCAAAGGCAAATAATTAAAGCACAGCATCTAAGCAATGTTTATGCTGCTTCTGAAGTCTTTTAGCTTCCTGTGCAAATCTCTCTGGTATCCCATAAGAATATAACCTCCTCAAACACTAAAATTCCCTTGAGGTATATGCAGCATTACACTAATGAGCCTTCTATAAGGTGAAGGCTAGAGGTATGAAATGCTAGTGAATATTCAGGGCAATCTGACCCATTAAATCCCACAGTGGCAATCTGATGACGTCCTCGTGTTCCCTGTGCCTGACAAACAAGGATGTGTTTTTCTTATTGGACCTGTTACATTTATTGACAACCTTAAGCAGTAGAAAACACATTGCTGTTTTGAAAGTTGGGATGTTCCCAGGACAATCATCAGTAAGTGGCTAGCAACCTGAATGGCAAGACAAGTCTGTAAGAAATCAGAGATCACCAAATATTCTGTATTTACTGGCCGGAAAGTGGATAGCTAAGAGCTTTGAGACATCAGGTAATTAACCCGAAATTCTCTTTTGTCAATAAAAAGTACTTATTATGACAAGACACTTTGCCACATGCTAATGCTGTTATACCTTTAGTGTTGGTCAAAAATAAGTAGCTTCTTTAACCGTGACAGAGATAACTGCAGTATACTTAAATATGTACATTTTTTGGTGGTTTACTGTGCACATACTAAAAATACCGACATCTTTGCAATCTGTGTTTTTCCATGTAACTTCCAGATTCTGAATGTGCATATGAGTGATTGAAAGCAAACTTTTCAGTTTATTGAGCTCTGAAGGCTTTATTTTATTTTCCTGAGTCAAGCCATTACTGTAGCCTTTAGAGGAGTCCTCAATATAATTCTTACTGTAACGATGCAAAGAGTTTGCTGGCTCTCTGATGGACCTAGAATGACCTTTGCTCATGCTACAATCGTCTTTCCTGCCCCTGTCAGCAGCCCCTCATATTTCTTGCTTGCTGCTCCAGGTAAAGCAATAGTCACAGGGAAACAGCGAGGGAAACCAACCTTCAGCGGGTTGGAGGAAATGAGAAAGGTAGGAATTTGGGACTGGCAAGCTCTGGGATGCCCAGACTCCTCCAGGAGGGGCAGGAAAGAGTTTGCTCTCTCCTCCTAGGGCAAGACTGGCTGGGACCTTAGTTGTTAAGGTTCTGGGAGAGAGTGTGCAGCAAAGTGAGTTAACACTTTCTGATTGCTACATCATTGATGTCCTCCATTTAAGCCAGGAAAGAAAATATTACAGAGACATGTCCGCCTTCGGTATGTGCCACTTTTCACAAAGAGGAGAGGAAGGCACCTTTCACAGTCCAAAAATCCCTGGATTGCTAAAAGAGCATAGGTGGCTTAACTGATAGCATTAGATGATTAATTTTTAGTTAAAATTACATGACTGGAATCCCACTGTTACCGAATGAGCAAACTCAGGTCAGGAGATCATGGTGTGAGTGAAAGCCTGTTTCAACAGACCCTTGTTTGCATATAGGACTTTCATTTACCTTGAGAACAGATGAAAGGAGTAAGTTTTAAGCCTGCCAGAGGAAGAAAGAGCCTGTCAGCAAATGTGCAAATAAAAGCGTAGATGCATCCTGACAGCAAGAGATAAGTGACCTTGTCACTCTTGGATTTTTTCACTAATAAAAATACTTTTCAAATACATTCAGAATAGAAACACTTACTCTGTAGGACAAGATAGCACTCTACCTGCAAAAACAAATGTAGGACATGTATGATGCTGCTGAAGTATCCTCTGTAGATGTGATAACACATGGATGAAAGGCAGATAAATCACCCTCCCCCCCAAAAAAAATGAACCAGCACAAGGTAATTCGGAGGCTCACAAAATAAAATACAACTGAGCCAAAACAACATGGGGCAAGGTGCTTGAATGAGAAACAAGACACAGCTTGGGACAGGAACAAGTTTTGCAAAACATCTAAGGAGGAAGTGAGAGGAAGAGAAGCAGAAAATTCACTTTATACAGCAGAAGAAACCTTCCACTCCCATTCTTCAAAGTTTTGTACTCCAAGTTGGATCCCAAAATTTTGCTCTCTGTGAGTATTTCTCAATGAGATATCCCTTTGTTTCGTCCTTCTGCATGTTTCTTCGGCTGCCCAGTTGTATGTGTGCTTTGGCAGGTACTCTAGCTCTGCTTGCAACGTGTGCCCAAAGTGCTAATATCATTTTCTCTGGATGACTTGCGGGAATAGGGGTCAATGAACCACCTGATAAAATCTGGCATGTAGCATACATTCAGTCCATTTAGTGCCTCATTTTACTGAGGAATTAGCTTTTGAATGCATTTAGACACCTGTCTATACTTTGGGTAACTTTCCAGCTTTAATACTCGTATTTAAGATGGAAATAACATTTGTATTGAAATGTTAGTTATTCTGATGACAAAATCTTACCTAAAAGTTGGTGAATACAGATACTGTTTCATCATTACATAGCACTATTTTCTTCCAAAACTCTTATGGCATTATACACCACTATTAAAATATGTGAACTCATGTCACTCATGTCTTGTTACTCAGGCCTGAGTTGGGATTTGATGGATTTCTTATTAGATTTGTCCTCAATTTGGCTATTTAACTGAAGTTTCACTGTCACGTTGGGCTGTAGTTCATGCCAAAACTCATTTGGTAAACAGGAGAGGTCTCCGTAGATGTCTGCACAGGAGCTAATTATGCTCAACGCCTTTTATGATTCAGAGAGAGAAACAGGCCCTTAAAGGGCATGACTCATCACATCCGAACAGGTGAGCTGACCTGAGCCATAAGAGACCCTACTTCTGTTTATGACCCTGAAAAGGGCCTAGCTCAGCCGCAGACATTCACATTGCTGACATCTATAGGTAACTGTGAGTAATCCCGCATCTACCTTTCAGCAACCACCCTGTGGCCTGCAGAAATGACTTTAAAATATTTTCTAATTTTCCCAAACGGTGAAATTAGGATCTGATTGATAGGGTCAAATCAAAGGTCCAGTTGGCTCCATGTTCTTCTTTGTGACCAGGATACTTTTATTGCTTCCTATGCATATCTGTTAGTTTTGAAGTTAAAGAGTTCCTAAAGGTATAAAGCTGTTAGAACCTCCACAGCTGAAATGTCTTCAGTGAACGTAGTCAAGAAGACAGATATAGTAATCTTAAATGGAGAGTATGGATTCGTTTTTCTTATCTCTATTACTGAAAGTGCTATGAGTGGATTTTCCAGAATGGTGCTATAAAAACAAAGGTTGATTGATTAATTCTAAACCTACAGCTAGGAAATGTTTTCCAGGAATACTCAGAGGAAATGCACAATGGTTTATGAATAGAAGCAATTTACTGCGTGCACACTGACGGCCAGATTTACAGGGATCTGATGTATTTGGCTATGGTAGTGATGGACATGATGAAATAGTGACATTTTTCTAAACTTATCCCTTCCTGTTACGCTGAATCAGAAGATGAGGATATCAGAACTGCAGACTGTCTTAGTGAGATTCCCTAATTCTACCTTTCAAATATTTAGGTCTACAGGAAACATGCGAGTGTACATGCAAAAATACATACAAGTGTTGACTTCAGATTGCAGCAAGCTCACTAAAAAGTAGCCCTGCTAAAATGAAAATATCTATCAGTCCACTATTCATCTTACACTGCAAGAACAGTAACCACAGGGAGGGTTTTTTTGCCAACGCTTAATAAAAGCAAGGAAAGTTTGTCCTTTGATTTCAGAGGTCTTTGAAACAAGCTGTATCTCTTTCTAAAACAGTCTGTGTATAAGCAAAACAAGAAAGGAGTGTTAATGGTTTTGTATGATATACTAAAGAGGTATGTTAGACATGAAATGCTAACAAAACAAGAAACTTCAGGGAATTTACCTGGGAAAAAAATTATAAAGGTGGAAAAAACCTTCCCTGAATTGTTCTTTTCCTGGTGTGGTCCTGCTACTCAGGATATTGTTTCAATATCTGCATTTTTCACTCTTCCAGCAATCTGTTTACTTCTGTTGGCAGGTTTAAATGTGCCCAGTGTGTTTCTCATGAACTATTCTTAGTAACTAATTTTGTAACCAGAGTTAGACCATTCCTTATTCTCCTGAATCATGGCAACCTGCTTCTAATGCAAAAAGTTGTCCCTTTTGACCTTGTTGAGACATGGAAGAGGACAACTCCTGACTCACTGACTTCACCCTCCCACTATCAAAAGCATAGCCAAATTTGATGTCTTTTAGAAATAGATTGAACTTGTTTTAATTTCACTCAGTGATGACACTACAGCTCCGGAACCTCACCCTTCCAAAAGCTAGACATCATCTTTTAATTACCAGCTTAAATTTATTAATGATTAATTTATACCAAGATTTTTTTTTTTGTGTCAGTTAAACAGCCCTTCTTCCTTCCTAACATAAACACAGTTTTGATGTATTTAAAAGGCTATACCACCAGTTTAGTTATCTGAATTCAAACTTATGTGTGTACTGTAATGAATATAATTATTCCAAATGTTTGTAATGCATGAGGGAATATTCATTGGCATTTCCAGTGAACAGAGAAATAAAAATATTTTTAGTCAGATCCCATGTGCTTACCATAGAAGAAAAAGATATGTCTATTAAATCAAAACTCCAGGAAAAAGAAAAATATTAATACGTGAAGCCATTTATTCTTTAGTGTACTTCTCTCTACAGGAAAACTCTTTCTCAGGTTTATTGATATGGGTCAATAAAGGTTTAAGAACAAACATTCGCTGCTGGTATGACATTATTTCATGGTTAGTTAACAACATGATGGCATTGAGAAAACAGTAGCATATACAGCCATCTAAAAAAATGTAATCAATCTGCTCCTCTAATACAAATACATAATACAGTTCTCTTCCCCATCTTCATAAAATTGTTGTTTTCTCATTTGTGCCATAGTTTCTTCATTTGCTTTCTTGGTAGAGGTGTAGAGGTATGGATGTAAAACACACATATCAGATTTTTTTTTAATTTCCCTCTTTATAATAAATTGTGCTAACTTTAAATTGAAGTTTGTCGTAATGAGGAATATGAAATCACCAGTCCCTGTTGCTGGTATTACTGTGTCTGCAATTTTTTGAATTACTGTCTGTTCCTGAGGCAAAATGTCTTAATCTGATTTTTTTAAAATTGCATCATTGATTAGCTGTGAACGAATAAGCTTATGAAATGAAAGGATATACAACATGTCATGATTAGACTTTCAGATGCTCCTGGCAGCATGCAGGTTCAAAACCTCTTGCATTTTCCCACCTCGACCCCCCAGCCTTTAAGAGATACAGTGTAGTTCTTCTGGAGTCCAATGTAACAGACGCTTAACAAAGATGTCTTAGGCTACTTTTATAAAAAGAAAATCTATTACAATAGCTTCTTAAACCCACATATAAATGATATCTTTCTATTTGATGGCCAAACTTTAACTATATAAATATCCATATATATAGTTATTTATTTATTTTCATTCAGATATTTACAAATTATAAACATACTATTACAGAATATAGCTATTGTCTTTAAGGAATTCTCAATTTAAGTTAGATAGTGAAATGATGCTATGTCAGTATTTTAAGTAAGATTTTTGTATGAAGTAAACGTAAGAGCAGAAAAATTGCACTTAACCAGGTCATGTGCTTTATTGTTATGCAAGGTAAAACTTAGAAGCTGCAAGGTTAATTACTATAATTTGGAAAAAGACAGTATAAGTAAAATGCAGATGCTGTAATATCTATGTAATTAACTTGTAATTGCAGCATAATTGCACAGTGGTTTTGCTTTGCAGTAGATTGCTAAACTGGATTTATACAGTTACTTATGAATGGGTTAATTATACAAATTTTGACATCATATTAAATTTATTTTTGTGACAAAGTTCCTTCAAATTATCAAATAGGGAGTGTATATTTTTTTCAATTTCCTACTCAGAAGAACATTTAACTGTATTTGCATGTTATATGAAGACAGCATGCAAAAGTTGTAGCAAGTTAAACATGAATCCTAAAAGGTTTTACTTTATACATTATGCATTTTTTCTCATAACACATAGCTCATAAAAAATACATATCACTTGGGCTGATAAAGCTGTAAGCGAAAGAAGGAAGACTGAAACCTAAAGGCAAAAATATTCTAATGAAATGTAATTAAATACATAATAGAAATAATAATCAAGTAATTTTAGAGAAATATTGGAAGTGACACAGTCATCCACTGTCTCATCTGATCTCCTGATACCCCGTTAGAGAGAATGATGGACAGCTGCATCACTAGGTGGAAGTATCTTGTACTACAGAGGAAACAAACTCTTCTAAGCAATTTTTCTTGATAGATGTAATAGTTATCTCAGGGAAAAGGGAAAGGAGAGAGGAACTCTTCAGAGCATGCTGTACCTTGCGCAAATAACAAAACCTACATGGTGGCTTCAGAAGCTTGGTGAAATGTTGGCGCAGCTAAGGAGAAGTTTTAGTGTTAGTTAATATTTTATTCATGCAACTAGTTGGTTATTCAATATTTTAGGCTAAATATTTTTTTCACCTCTGTGGAGCAATACAGCTGATTCTGATCACAGCAAGGAAGTATTTTGCCAGGGCTGTGGTGAGTCCTAAAAGTGGACTCCTTCCAAAATAGCTGACAATGCAATTCTCCAGGGTGTTCAGAAGGTAACAGTGTTGTGCCTCTAGGGCACAGGCTAATTAGAGAAATTGTAACACAGACATTTGAGGACATATGCTGGTTAGCCCCCAAGGTCTCTGGCATGTGTCAATGCAGCAAAGAGCAAGCATGAGCACCATGAATATCAATACTGGTAACCTGAATGTGCCCAGTAATATCCTTGGGTAGAGGCCAGCTTGCATGAAACAACCTGCTGCCTTGCCATTAAACATAGTTCTCCTCCTGCATCCAAACTGCATGCAGGGAATCATCCTTAACTGTGCTAAATTCCCAACGCTGCCTGAAAGTTGTTTGACAGTGTGATTTGGCCAGCCCAAAACAAACCAGGGTGTCCAGACTCTTCCCTGGCAAACATTGCTACTATATTTAACATATATTAATTTCACTGTATTACATTGTAAATGTTTTTTATTATAAAGAAATTCCAGTTCTGGGACACAAAGCACAACAGTGTAAGTAAGTGTGATGTGTAATCTTAGTTAATTATAATTAAGGAAACAATTCTTTAACACTTTCATTGATATATAGTGAAGATGCCGCAAGTAAGAGTGAACGGTTCAGGCAGGTATTTGCACAGGAGATTCACAAATCAAATAATATAATGGTAACATCCTAAACCTTCGGCTGGGGCTGCACGGCTAGAAGGCGCGTCCCCTGGGTGGTGGATAGGGGATCCCTCTCTGGAGGGTGCACCGGATAAAACTGAAGAAGGTGCCGTGAACCAACACAGCCTAAGGGAAGGCGACCCTGACAGAAAAACCACTGGCCCTCCAAGTCATGGGGGCTGGGCAGGAGGCCAACTACCTCCTCCCGGGAAAAAAAAAAAAAAAAAAAAAGTTGCAGAAACGACGAGCATCAACTCGGAGATGGAGAAAATCAGTAATGAAGTGAGGAGGAGGAGATGGAACTGGATCGGTCGTGTCGATGAAAAAAACAGACCGATCAAAGTGGAAGAACGATGTTCGCGCCTTGTGTGCCTCCTGGCACTGAGAGAATTCAGATTCAGATTCAGAACATCCTAAAAACTTTTTTTGCTAGAAGAATAAAAAAAAATTCTCTCAAATTAGGCGCCAGTTTACTCAAGTGGATTAAGCCATTTGTGTAAATCATTTACACTGGTATTTAATAGAAGCTTAGATTAGCAAATTTTTGGAATTTTACTTGAACACTAAGTGCATCTGCAGCAACAATGAGAATCTGGTGGGCACCAACAAACAGCACATCAGGCACAGATGCACAGGGGAACTCATGATGCAGTTTCAGCCAGCAGCTTTGGCAAGGTACTGAAAAAAGGTTTTAATAGTAATACTCCACAAAAATTAAAAAGAAAGAAAAGTGAGTGAGAAAGCTCAGCAGAGACTTCCATGCATTTTTAATTATTGTACCCAGGGTTTCCATCTAAAATTTTCACAGGAATTCTGCACAAAACCAGTTATTTTAAATGTTTGAGCTCACTATCAATCTGAGCTTGTACTTTTAGCTATCTTGAAAATACCTTTGGAATACCTTGCTTTGGAGTAAACAAGGCCCCCTGAAATACTCCATCTGTCAGAATGAAGTTACAGGTCCTCTTTGCCATCATGTAAGTATTGTAAAGAATAAAGAAATCTGAAAATCAGAAACTCATGAAGAAGCTGCCCTTTGAAGAAAGGAAAAAGCAGACAGATAAGACATTATTGCCGAACAAGCTATGTTTATGAACGGCACTGTAACTGATATCTCCCTTTAGTTGCAGTCACCACCTTCTCCTGTCACATCACAGAGACACAAGAAAATAAACAGGCCTTAGAAACCTGATTTTCTATCAGGTAGTAATAGCATTATCCACCTTTAAGCATTTTCTCTTTCGTATCTGAAGATTCAGTACATTCTTATAATTTTTTTTTATTAAAATTGAAATTCTGTCAAACAAGGCTTCATTTGCCAAGAAGAAGTAGCAATATCTGTTAAATATCTGTTAGACTAGTGTGCTGCTGGAACTCAGAAGCAAGAACTGATATTATTTGCCCAGCTCCATAACGTCCTAGTAGTTAGACATTCAGGTATCCTGGTTAACTCTATCATAGCACTAAGTTACCAACCATATCATGAAAATACCAGCATTTCTTGATGACCATACAATGAAAGCACATCATGAAAATACCCAAATTCTTGTCAGGAAAATAGGATGTATAAGCAGTAGAAAAAGCTGATTTTACATCCTAACCTCAGGATCTGTCCCAGAATACCTTATTTCATGATATTTAGGGACTTGAAAACTTACAAATGTGGCAAAAGAGCTGTTCTCTTCAGCTCTTTCTCTCTCTCTTTTTTTTCCTTTTTTTTTTTCTCCTTTTTTTTTTTTTTTTTTTTGTGGGCACACACATAATGAATTTGGTTCCAGATATTGATCTGATACTGCCATTCTCCACATCTACTTAAGTATAGAAAATTATGACTAAAGCTATCATTAGAATTAAACAGAGTATGAACAAAGACTATGAAAAGAAAGCACAACAAAAATTCCCTTGGAAAGTACACTAAGGCGGCTTTTGAATTACACATACAACAATGGAAGGAATGAGAATATAGCACATCTTGGTTTAATATAATCATATGTCTCTTATCTATACAAAATTTCATATAAAATGCAAGGAAGACAATGGCATTGTATGTATACTCTGATTTGATTTATTAGCTGAGATGTATCTAGTACAAAATACCAATTATCATAATTAAGGGGTTTTATATATATTATTTATAATGCTACTACTGTATAATGAAGGTAGGAAGCTAAGAAGGACTAACTGGGTCACAAAGTCCAATTCTAGATACTGTCAGAAAACTATGATGTAGATGTTTAGCAGTGGAAGAAATAATGATAGATCTGCTACAGTGAGGCTGGTGTAAACAAACCAGACAGCTGGATTGGTGGTCTGCTAGTTGCTATGACATGCTCTCTGGTTTTATTACACCACCAATAGACAATGTTGTTTTTCTGGGGCAATGTCTTGTTTTAGTTCTGTTTCAAAAGCCCTGTAGCTAGTTCATTGCCCTGCCATAGCTGAAATCATAATTTCTGATAATAGCCACCAAATTAAATAAAAAAAGAAGAAGAAAAAATGCCCCACAAAACCAACAAAAAAACCATCATAAACCCCCAAACCCTTTACTTATCCTATGTGGAAGTTGGCTGCCATCCCTCAAGGTGCAGCTCACTAGTCCCTTCTTATTCAGCAAGAAACATAAAGATAAGTTTGACTCCCTTACAATGTGCTTGAAGGATTGCTGAACAAGGGATTGGCTTGATCGTCTGCCTCAATGTTTTTCTGAAGTGACTGTCCTTCACAGAGTCAAATATTTTAGCACACTGAAGGTCTGAACTCTCTCTCTGGTCAGCTCAGGGAGAGCCCAAGGAAGCCAGCTTCTTTGTACAAGATCATAAACTGATTGAGTTAAGTCTGGCTTCCAGTCATGGAGAAGCCAGTTTTCCAAAACTGGTCATCTTCTGCATCCTGATGCTTCTTTAACTGGCAAGAGAATCACTTGCAACCAACACAGAAAAAGGAAGTCTGAACCTTCAGCTCTATTGCTAAAACGATTGTTGAACAGAGTTGAATGCAGAACAAATTTTGCTCAAAGAAATTTGTTATATTTTTCTTAATTCTGACTAGAAATAAAGAAAAAAATTATGGAATTGTTACAGAAAAAATGCTGAGAACACCTCATCTCCAGTCAAAATGGCTTCTTTTGTCAAAATAACTTGTTTCATTTCTGTTTCATTCAGTACTGTATACATTTTAATTACCAGAAAATTATATTCCCCCTCTTAATGTCTAAAATTATTTTGAAGCCAAAATAAATATGATTTTTCTAAGCTTCTGGGTTTCAAATAAAATGTACTTTCTCATGGAAAACAGTTCCATCTACATTTCCTTTGCCAAGTCATCACAATTTTATCAGTACGTACAATCACCGCTGTAGCCTCGTGTGGGAAGGACCACGACTCCAGATCCTGTCCATTCCCTTTGGACCATGATTAGCCTTTGGAAAAGCTTTGAAAAAGCAGCTGCTTAATTTCACAGGGCACAATGACCACAAACATTGCTGGCCCTAACATGGGGAGTATATTCAGGGGAGACTCCCTGCATCTGGCAAATGAAATCCATAACATGACCCTAAATAATAAGAATGTGAGAACAACTTTTTCTTGATAAACAGATAATGATTACAGAAGGATAGCTTATTGTACAGCAAACAAAGCTGTGTTGGATCGTTACATATACACTAAGGCATGTTCTTTTCTTGCTCTATAGCTTAGATAAAACATACTCGAACTCAGAAGACACTGTGAAGACATGGCTTTTGTTGTTACTGGGCTCCAAGTATCAAACAGGCTGTGGTTTAGGGTGATTTAACTCACAGAAGTACAGGAGATCACTTTTGGAGAAAGGTACATTCTGTGCATCCAATAGGTTCCTTTTCTCCTTCATATTGTCCCACTCTGTCAGTGACTATGTTCTTGGGAAGAACTACAAATAGATATCTCTGAAGTGCAACATGGTTTGTTTTGTAATGGACCAGATGGCATCCAGTGACAGATACATTCAAACAATACATTCCCAGAAGAGGACACTTCTGTTCCTCTCAGTACCTGAATGACATATACTATCTATAGCTTCATTAACATATCCAGAGATTCTCTAACAGTTATATGCAAAAATGTTTGTTTCTGTTCAATAAGAAAGCACGTTCTTTGGTGTTGTTATTTTAATTTGTTGTTGTTGTCTTAAAAGGTAAGAGGATAGACAGATTCTTGTTCCTTTCACTGGCAGGAGCACCAATAAAGTCACTTACATCTTCCATCAAACAGTCTCAGACAGCCTGGAGGTATAATACTACAATTAGGATTCACTTGATGATTCAATTTAAAAAAAAAATCAGGTGATGTTTTTAATATATACTGTATTTAGTGACATCTGAGTGGGGTCTGCATGGCAAAGGCTGTGTTCTCTTGCCTTGCCTTGCCTTGCCTCTAACAAAAGTCAAAGTGCCATCATTCACAGTTACGGTTGGGATTCAGGGTCTCTAGAAGCCTGGCAATAAAACATATTGAGGCTTGAATTCATTCCTTCCATTTGTGGCTGAATGCCTTGTAATCACTAGAAATCCTCTAGTCTCTACCAGAATAAAATAAGGTTTTGTTTAAAGTCTGAAATGGTTTTTATTTTGGGAATCATGTTATTTTAGTTCCATAGTTCTGATTCTGTTCCATATTCACCAGCAATTTATTTCTTAAGGAAGGTCTAACTTAAGCTCTGGGTTTAGGAAAATAATCAGCTGCAGTTTGTATGATTCTGCTCTATGCTATTTCAGGTGGGCAGGCAGGGACTACGCTCAAACCCCAGAGGTTACATCCATTTTACAGAGATTACTTTCTAACCACTCTTTGAAAGCAGCATCTTGTAAATCTCTGATGTTTCACTAGCTCGCCCAGCTAACAAGGAGGATTTTGTTTTTGTAAAAATGAAATTGTTCCAATTCTTATCCTACAATTAAAAACACATTTTGTTCTATTCTTGTGCTTCCAGAAGGTCTCATTCTAGGTCCTGTTAAATATGAGCTTGCAAGCTTAGCCTTTTCTCTCTTTCATTATAATAACAGTTTGCCACTCAAACTTCTGGCTACAGAAACAGCCAGAAGTTACTTGAACGTTACTTGAAAGAAATAAACTGGTATGCTTTAGAAACAGTGGATTTAAATCTTAATTTTAGTAATGTAAGTCCAATAATTTGATAGTAAGTTGATGTAAAGATTATATAATGAACGTAAAAATCAGGCAGAATAACACTTTGCTATGTTTACACTCAAAACCACATTTCGAGTTTCACACATTACATGCAAATTACCAGATATCAAAATGCTGCTAAGAACTGATAATTCAGAAGCTGTGGATTTAGTTCAACAAGGAATGATTGTTTTCTCACAGAGGAATATAGAAACATCGTCTGAAGCGTAGGTATATGCTTTGAAGTACAGAGTAAGAGCAAAAGATTCTCAGCATCTGGTAACAACTGTTGGGATACTTGGGTTAGATCTTGGATATAATCTGTCAAATTGCATCTATCAAGTTAACTTACGCTTCAAAATGTAATGAAATGTGACCAACACAATTAAACACAGTAACATAATATAGCAGCAAAAATGCATTCTTGATGATAGTGAGTAAAGAAACTCCAGTTTTGGTTTAACTCAGAAAATATTGCTTGATGTTTTAGAGTATTTTTAAGATACAACATGCTCTTTGCTGAAGGTCTTTGGCTATTCTTATAGAAATTTAAAAGGGTATGTCTAAGGCATTTCTAGCTATTGCACTACTGAGGATTTAATTTGCAATTAAATAAGGAAAAAGAAACTGATCATCTGCAACTTTCTGTAAAGAATGTGTTCTACCATCCTATTAATGCAGATTGCAACCTAGAGACTGTATAGAGAGCTCATAGCATTGCTCACATTTAAACATATTTACACATACGCAACCTTAGATAGTTTTGCTATAATTATAATTGAACAATGATGACAGGCTTCTTGACCAAATTTTCACAAAAGCTTCATTGCTTTATTCTTCAGCCAAACCCTTAATGAACTTGTGACTGAACGTTGCTTAATATAGTAATGATAACCATGCCAACACCACCTGGAGAAGGCAATCCCAGACAACAGTAGCCAGCAAAACACAGCTTTCATTAATTCAGCTGTAAAAAGATTAAATCTACAAGATTCATTTGAAGAGAGACAAATCTTTTGTGTGACAGAAATAATCTGTCAAGATTTGATCACATTTTACTATCTCTATATATGTATTTTGTGCAGTAAATACTGCTAATTTTTTGTTATTATGTGTATGTATATTTATGTGTAATCGTTAAAAAGTTTATTTAGGACATCTGAACAGTGTTTCAGTTGTATAATAATTGCTTAATAATCAGCTGGTTTTCTGATCAGTAAATAAGCGACTAATATAAAGAAAAGCAGTACTCCTATATCTTTTTTCTCATACCAGTGCACTGCAAACCACAGATGTGATGAGTTATACAGAAGACTGAGCAGGCTGCTAGACTAACTCCATGCTGTACATGCTGATGGTAATCCCACCACACAAAGCATAGGAGATTGGTAAATCCAGTTGTTTCTGAGTACTGGACTCCCATCAATCCTGTGCTTATCTTAGATTTAATCATTTGATTTTATTCACAATGCTGCTTATAACAAGGATTCGCAAAAACACTTACAAGCGATAGCCAGATCTGCTCCCACTGGGTTTTGTTAGTATTTGTGCACTTCACTCCTTTAAAATGCTACAACTTTATGTCTGTGACTCCATGCCTCCAGAAAGAAGTGTATAATTTTATCTCGATACATGAACATTGCCTATTCAAATCCAAGATGTACAAGAAAATGCACCTCAGTGGAAAACAATGCAACCTAGAGATCAATCCTTAAACTAGTTGTTGGGGAGTGGGGGGATCAAAAGCTTGTAAATCCCATAAGTCTTATTTTCTTTGAGTGGGAGTTAAGGGTTCTAGTTTATATAGCTGCTTTTCAAATTTTATGCCAACTGTAGTGTATTCAAAATCCAGATTTAGATCCTCAGGCCTTAAAATTCCTGCAGGGTGAATTTCTTTACAAAAAGAATTGTTTTCTGTAGAAAAGTAATCTCTTCCCGCAGGCTGGTAAAATTTAAATCTGCGATGGCATCTCTAACAACAAACCAAAAAAGCCCACAGGTGCTGTTATAGCTAAATAAGCTGCTGTAACAACAAAGTCTTTATGGCATTAAAAATACAATGAACGAACTTGAGTTTCTAAATGAAATATAAATAAATAAGTACAGAAAGAGAATTTCAGGCACCACTTCTTGAGCCATGAGAGGCTGCAAGACTATGAAATTGTACAAAATTTGAAGTTATCTCTTTCTTACCTTAATTACAGCTTTTCACCAATGTCCCAGAAGCAGAGAACATTCCATGTTTCAAAGCAAAGAAATATATCCATCCTACAAAAAAAAAAAAAAATAAAAGAAGAAATTGGAAAAAGGCCTGCAATTTCAGAAAATTTGTTTCTCTTGTACTTCACTGGAATCAGAAAGTAATACTGAAGTCCTGTTCAGTGCCAGAGGAAAGAAATTTTAATTATATTTGCTATGAGGAGATCATAGTCACGGGAAACATTTAATGAGTGTTAAACTGAGAAGATAACGCAACAGGACAGAAGGCCCTTCTTGTGTCGCTGATTCAAACAGCTTTTAGAAAGTCACCATCTTTTTATGTCATTGATTTGCATAGCAGATTTCCTGACCTGTTATTCACATGACACATTTTAGTACAATTTTTTTAAACATAGTATATTACATTATAAACCAAATGGGTATATTTGCCTGTAGTAAGGTCTATGACCCCCTACTCATTGACAAAAACATAGAATTAGTGTTATATACACTCAAAGAACAAACCTGGTACAGATATATGTAACTGTATTAAAACATATATCTTAAAGTATGACTGTTTACCTTTGCTATCCATCCCATTTCCCACCAGACCAACAAAGATACTCCACCCACTTAAGGATGTAATACTTAACATTCAACACACACACATGTATATACTCATATACATATAGTTATAGATATACACATATATCTATTTAAGATGGTGATATGAAGTGGGAATGTAAAGCCAAAACACTTTTAGCCAGGACTCTTCTGATATCACTGCATCTTCACAAACTGTTAAACCACAACAGGAGATCGTCTTGATATGGGAACAGAAGAGAAGTTCTGATACATCATTTTCCCAGATCTTTTTGGTAATACATATGAGTGCAAAGGAGAGTGGAACGTGGACAATCCTTCAGCTTCTTTTTCTACTGAATAGACATAAATCAATGAGTAATCAATTGCTGGCTCTAGGACCACAGAGGTGAAGAGGACAACAAACTCATATGCCTACAGACTCACCTGTTTTTAACTGTTCTTCCCATATTCAGGCTAACTGCATTAAACACACTGATAATTTTTTTCTTTTGTGGAGCAGAAGAGTATTTGCCGTTTTCCTTTAAATTCTCAGAAATTGAAACTGAAATTCTCTGGTCCTTCAGTTTTTGCTATTTGTAGAGTCCAAATCACAAGAACTCTTAGCTTCCTAAAAAGTCCCAGAAATGATACTAGGTCATCTGATCACCAAATGCTGCTGTTATTTGAGACTGAAATGGGAGATTTTGATGCTGCTGACTCTGAACCTAAATCTGATCTGGGACTTGGCCTCAAACCTTACCATCCCAGTGCCGGCGCTCTAGTGCTTATCTAGAAGAGACCAAGCCCTCTCAGTAGTTTAAGCTCAGTCACCACTGTCATAGCAATGCTGGTCACAGAAAATAAATTCACAGGTAAAGGAGGCTTCTGCAAGTAGCTGTCTCCTGCTTGTTCAGTCCCTGTTACCCAGCTGTTATGCTTTAAGCAGCAGGCTATTGAAACCCAGCAATGACAGTGCAAAAAAAATTACAAAGTGCCTGAAAAAAACCCAGAAGCTGCAATTTACAGTGACAATATTTGTCACTGAAGTTTTGTGGATTGTCCTTCACACTTAAAGGGGCAAGCCTACATGTTGCCTTTGCCTTCGATAGGAAGGTGATGAAGATAAAAAAGATGAGCCAGAAGAGAAAATGTGTCTAGAAAAATAGTTTTCTTTTACCGAAAAAAATGCAGATTTTTTTTTCTTCTTACAATTTGTGCATTTATCTGATCAAAATTTTACTTATTTGAAGTTCTTATGCTGAGTTCTTCGTATTTACACTATATATATGAATCATGACTATACCAAGTGATTACTTTTCCCTCAAATTAGTAGTCTGGAGATCAGGCTTGGGTGAGTAGACTCAAAAAAAAACCCCTGATACAGTCACATGCTAAGATACTGCTAATACATAGTACATACCAATACATCCCCATAGAAACCCTCTTTCTTGAGGGCATTTGGCTGCAATTTCCTCCTACCAGCATTTACATGGTTACTGACTTTTATTCTTTTATTCATTACATGAAAAGATGTAACGTAACATTTAGGAAACTGCGTATGCAAGAAAACCATCTCAATAAAATGTATTATTTATCTTGCCCTAACACAAATCCTAGACAAGAACAATGATAGGAACACACACTTATGGATGTGATAGAGTTATAATGATTTAATGAGTTACAGCTTATCAGTTGAGTTGCTGTGAATTACTGTTTTCATGATTTTCAGCTCTCTTCTTGCAGGTTAATGTAAAACTTCAAATGTCAGAGAAGATGCTTTAACTAAAATAGCTTGACTTTGTATTCAGTATGGCTACAGGTGAACATGCTGGCAGCTATGGAGGCTTAGCTAAAAGAAAGGTGTATTTTGTTAAGCCAATGTCACCGAAGTCTGTACCTAAAGGAAACAGGTTTTTTTATTCGTCATGGATTTCAATGAAACTACTCTAGCTTGCACTAATATGAATGAAAGGACTGGATGAAAATGACTTATGAAATCTAGGGAATTTTCCTTCTTTATTTTCTACCATTACATTTTCTTCTCTCTAATTTCTGCTGTTGTGACAGTGCTTTTCTCTTTTGACTTGCTCTTAAAAGTTGACCTTAGTTACTTCTTAGACTACAGGGACTACATGGCTGTACACCAGTTTAATGTTAATGAGTAAAAAGCTCTAAAGTCTAACAATAATTAAATGGGCACTTGCAATTGATGAGCGCTTGGGGGAGAATGCTGTTCTTTAACTCAGACAAAAATCAAATTCTTGACCTGGGTTTGGAGCAGGAAAAGATGAAAAATGAAATGAGAAAAAAATTTCTATCAGAGCAGCTGAGAAAAAAAACCCAAACAACTGAATATAGGAATTTTGAAAACTGCTGCTTAAACCTGTTTTACCTGCAGCTGTGGAGTCCCCCCTGGAACATAAGATAGTCCTTCCAAGAATTTGCATTCACACATTATATTAGAGTTAATGGGGAGATGAATCATTAATTATATATATATATATGAATAAGCATGTCAGAACAACCCTATCTTTACGGGGGAAAAAAGGCTACATATGGTGCTGAATTTAATTACCCAGAGAAGCGGCAAACACGTATACCCTGCCTCTGTTCTCATTCTAGCCTCCTTGCTTCTTCTTCTGATCCCCCTCTTAGGGTAGCCCTTCCCTTGGTGAGGCTTCTTGTTCTGCAGTGAGGAGTAATTACCAGGGAAATCATGGTGAGACTGGACTAAGCAAACTGGACTTTGGTCATTCCTTTCCTTTCCCCCAGGTAAACTTCTTGTACGGCATAAAGAAGTGACTTTGCTGATATGTCTTTAACTTCCTTTGTACAACAGGAAAATATATGAATTGCTCTGCCGTATACTGAGATTTAGAAATCAGAGATCATAGTGTGCTCAACATAGACTGCAGTACCTATCTGATCTCATGAGCCCTGTAACATACACTTGTGAGAAAAAGAAACAAATGTGTCCTGTTTCATGTTGTATGCACGAAGCTTTCATTTGATGATCCCTTTCCATGACTCCCAGATCACACTTTTTCAACACAGTTGAATTCTGTGATTAATTTACAAGCAAACTGTGCCTGCCGTGAGGTCTTGGTGCAAAACAGAAGCTCCAGCATTGCACAGCAGCCAGGGAGTGTCTACACCAAGTTGCTCACCATGGCTGCAACCCTGGTGGATGAACCTTCCTGACTATATGGCTTGTCTTAACAGGTCAACAGGGGGAAAGTCCTGTCTTCTTATCAGCTGCCCTATGGTACAGTCACCATGGCTCCGTAGTCAGAAATCTTTATCTAACAAAAAACATTGACAAGTTTGCTTGATACTGCAGGGCAAATTACTTCAAAAAATATTTCCAGTTCTTTCCCCATCAGCCTCAGCTATATAGGAAAATTCATTCCACTAGCTACAAGAGGAATTTGGAAGACATTCAAGATGCCATTTTTTGCATCATGATATTGGATAAATGGCAAATACCAGCCCCAGGCAACAACAGTGCTTGTAAGAAGTACATTTTCCTGGTCTGCTTTCCAATTTTTTTTCCTAATTCTCTTCAGAAAGTTGAATGGATCTTACATCTCTAGGGAGCAACTTTCTCTTGCTAAGCCATATGTTAAAGTCAGAGCCCACCTATTTTTCTGTTATCTCTGCTATGATGTTTTCAGATTGATAGACTATAAAAGTGGACCACTCTAGAACATCCAACATGATTTTGCCCATAATGCAGATTTAAAAAGATCATAACTCTTTATCTGATTGTTGTGTAAACTAATCTGTTTACTAAAGTTTCTTTTGCAATTTATTTTTCGTCATAGTCAGATCAACATTTGCTATTGCATTGCATTTCTCCACTACATTATACTCTTGCTGCTCCAGTTTAGTCACAATCATTAGTGGATAAACTCCATTACAGATGCTCCTATAAGCATCTCAGGAGTGAAGCTGAAAATCTAGGTCAATTTTTTCACTGAAAAGTGAATCAAATTTCTTTCTGATGATATTGGAAAGCATGATAGGGAAAAACTCTACTGTATACCTTGGTAAAGTTCGATAGACTCCTAAACCTTGATCAGCATTACTAACCAATAGCATGAAATCACACACTTCTGTGTGCAGCAGCTACTAATAAATGCTTATCTGGCTAATGCTTCATTACAGGTTGGGACTTATCAACTCTAGGAACCACATGCCACCCTCATTTACTTTTCCGTACTTCCAGATTCTCTCATCTCTATGACAGTGTGACCAGGCAGGAATGTGAGGACAGAATTTAGCCCCATGAGTCTGTCTCACAGGGGAATTACATAAGTAAATGACTGTCACTGAAAACACGGATTAAAAGAATCCTAAATAAGGTGTTATAAATCCCCTGGTCTCCTGTGCAGTTTCAGCACCTTCCCTCTTTTGTGCTCTTAGCTTGAGTATCTTAACAAAAATGACATTCTTATGAGGCCACTGTGTTTCTGGACATGAAATCACTATCTAGTGGTTATAGCGCTTTATGGAGGGAAGTGGAATAGGTTTTGGATTTCACTAATTTCACTTTTAATACTACTATCTTGCCAGGAAGCTTGGTGAGTTGTACAGGCCAGCACTGTTCTGCCTTACGTTTGCCACCTTTTAATCCTTGGTCAAGCCCATAGGAGCAAATGGACATGGGTGAAATATTTGCTATTACTCAAAATGAAGATGGGTTACACAATTGGGATTACTGATACATATGATGCTGTCTAGCTTTTAGGATAATCTTCTGGTCAAGTAGGATGGTTTTCTCCTATTCCTGCCCTCACTGATGGTGTGATGTTAGGCAAGGAGCACAACATCACTGTACCTCGGCTTCTTCCTTTGTGAAATGGGTATAAGGCAATCTCCCTGCTATCCTTTGTGCTGTTCTTTGAGGTCTTCTGATGAAAGGTGCTAAAATAAGCACTATGTATTATTCATATATTAATTCGCTCTGGCATATTGGTTTCAGGAAACTTCATTTAAGTGCACTGGGAAATCAACATCAAAGAAATGCAGAGTTACACACAGTGAATACACTCAGCAGTGGAGCAGACCAGGCTTGACATAGCTCTGAAAAGCAAATAAAAACTCAGCATAGAAACTCTGTAATCTCCTTATGACCAGAAAAAGAATTAAAAAAAAAGGCCCTATAATAACTTTTCTACAGCTTTTGGGGAAGTCTTGTACAGCTTAGTAGCAAATTAGACCCTGTTAATAGAATTTTGTAGGGCAGCCCAAAATATTTATGGAGATCATTTAATTAAGAAAGTGATGGTCCAGGACAAAACATTAAGAGTTTAAGAGCCCCTGAGTTCCTTGGCTTTCAGCCTTATTTTTTAGGGGGAATTACTTCTTAAAGAGTTTTGAGATGATGCTATTATCTTTCAGTCTTCAAAATATCTTGTGTGGGACACCCAAGAACTGACTACTCCAAAGTCACACATCACTTCTGAGACTGTGGAACACACTACCAGCACAAGAATCTTCAAAAAACTCTTCCTTATTCATTCACCAGGGTTTTTCCTTAAAAGCATTTATTTAACCATTTTCAAAAACAAATTAATATATATATATATGGCAATATTTTTTTGTTTTTTCCTCATTTCTCTCCATCACTTTGAAAGACTATTTTCATATATGCTTACAAAATCAAACACTCTGAACTCTGGGGGTAAAAGTAGAATTTCACCAGGCAGCACCAAGATGTTCCTGAAAAACTTATAGCATAATTTCCTATAATGAACTTTGAAGCTTAAACTCTCGATTCCATAAACAAAGGCAGTATATGTGCACTGAAGGCAGACAATTCATAGTAATTTTGTCAGCAAAATTGTTACAGTAAAGGCCTAAGCAACACTTCATCTACCTGTCACTTGTCTTGAAAGGGCAGATTACTTTTTCCTCAATCTTGGCACATCCAATTAAGGTAGACTTACAAGCCAGGCAGGTGTAAAGTGCAAGCCAGCACTTGTTCACATTAGCAATTATCAATGGAAAAAATACATAAGTACTGAAGCTTTGCACAACAGTTACCCTGGCAACCGTTAGCACTCAGAGCCTCAGCAGAGACTAACATGACAGTTTGACATCTTTTCCCATAAAAAAGATGATTGCATTCTCTCTTTCTCTCTCTGTTTTCTCCCTTACCCTCTTTTTACGCTGTTTTTCCAAAGCCTTCGGCAGTAACCCTGCCTTGTTTAACTCTAGCCGCTCACCTACCAGCACTGAACGGAACTCCCCTGTTTTGCCAGCCGATAGAGCATCTTCTATGGAACCAAGTGTGTTAACTGTTTATCTGGCCAAGCCTGGAGAGCAGGAAGGAAGGGTGGAGAAGCCTCATTAGTGCTATTGACCCAAGATAGACACAGACCTACTGGCCAAGACAAGTTAACTCAATTCTATCCTTTTTTTATGCTGATATTCTGGAATGCCCAGTAAGGCACACTATTCTTTTGTGGCATCTTGCCTCAAGGTACTGGCCCCTCTCGCTTATGCATGAAAACCGTTCTCTCTTTATTCACTAAGTTCTCAAAAAGGAAGACAAAGTCAGCTAGAAGGAAAGTATATATATTTTGTGCACAGGGAAAAAAAAACTCATCCTCAATTCCACCAAGGAATTCAGTCCAAGTAAGCTCTGCAGAAAGTACAACTTCAGAACATACCCAATTGCCCAGCCCTTGAGGACAGAGGAGCTAGAAGAAGGCTTAGCATCTCTTTGGATTAGGCTTTGTTCTGTGGGACTCTTGTGCACTAAGTTGTTTGAACTTGTTGACTGTGTTAGCTGCCAGTTCTGTTATTTCTATTTGACATTTTTATGTCAAATAGATTTAAAGATTGATATGCCTACATCAAAATTTTGTTAATTAGTGATTGTTTCAGTTAAAGTTTTCCTGACTTTCCCTTTGCTGTTCCTCAGGAGCTACTTCCTTTCGTTGTTTTTAATGTCCCTTTTCTAGGCAGTCTTTCAACATCCGTTGTTTTCCTTCAGTCTTACTTTCTCTTTAATTTTGTTCACATCTTCCAATTTTAAAAAATTAAATTAAAATCTTAAAGATCTAGATCTCATTTAGTTTTATTTTCAGTCGTTTATTTTCTTCCCTGTTTCTCCCTTGACGTATGTTATTCCTGTCCTTCAGCTCTTTGTGTTCTCACTCACTGTCATCTCCAAATGGAGAAGAGTAGAAGAACTGGGCATAGTTGTCTTCTTTTCTGGGTGGAGGAAGAAAACATTTGAGAAGCTGTGTATACAAGAAAAGGTTTCATGGTGAAATTGAGCTGATTGTCTGGTCCTTACTCTTAAATTCTAGACAAATTGAACACATACTCTGAAAGATATGCAGAAAATCAAAGTAAACATCTCCCAACATTTACAAGAAAATTCTGCATTTGCTTATTATTGCATATGCTGCACCCTTAGATCTCATAGATTTCAAAAGAGTAGGTTTTGGCTGTGGAATAACATTGACCTGAAAATTCAAGATGTGGAGCCAAATCTTACTGCCTGTGTTCCTGTGATCTGTTCCCATGGGGAAACAGAATCTGTGGTGTAACTTTAATTCTGTCAGCAGGATGAAGGCATAATAAATAAAAGCAATAAACATTTTAAAACATTAAACAGTCTTTCACAGCTAGTCAATTTGACAATTTTGACCAACATTACATTTACTGGAATGTTTCTAATAATGAACAAGAAACAAAGTCATACTTCCTCTGGTACAGTTACATTGATTAGAAGAGTGAACCGATAAACATTATTACTACTTTCAGATTCTGGGACTAACAGAAACTTGTTCCTTTCCCTGCTATTCTCTGGACTGCATTGCAATCTCTTCCACAACAGCATAATTTAATTTAAAAATCATGATGCTATAAGTACTTGAGAAGCAGTTACAGCCATTCAGTCAGAGAAAGGTCATGTTAACATAAATATTGAAAAGAATGATAATTAGGCAAGAAAAACAGCAAAACACATTAAAGAGAAATGAGGCAATTTTTAAATGTTAACATCTCAATTCAGAAATGTTTACACTACATTTAATGGATCCATTTTCAATGAGCATTCCAATAAAAAAAAATTACTGGGGAAAATTATGGAAGAGAATTACAACCAAAAATGACATTGTATACATTTTACCATCTTGAGAGAAAATGAATTGTCTGAACCTTGTTAAGCACAACAGAATTCAAATGGTCCAAGCATGACTTACTGCAAAATAAAGCAAAGTACTCTCTTATTAAGAGGAAAGTACTTAATCGTTTGATGATAGTTCATAATTTAAAATTCTGAATATTTGAAGTAGTTACAAAATATTTAATTGTTTCTATAAATTATCCAACCCATATAGGGTTGGATAAAGATAAGAATGTCATGGCAATGTTAGCAATTTCAGAGCCTGAAATACACTGTGGCTGCTTCTCATTGTATTGCTTTCCACATAATCCAGCCTTGATAGCAAGAAACACACACTTAATGACACACTAAAACCTCCCAAACAGGCTAAGCTTATTGCTGTTTGAGGGAAACTTCCAACTTACAGTAGACACATTTCAAATTGAATTTTAGGGATGGTTTTATCTTAATTAAAAATAATACAGGAAAGCTTAAAGCTTTTATCAAAAGATACCTGGATTTTACATAAGTTCGGTTGATATTTTCTTTTCCTCTCATTTATAGCCATTATCATTCGAATATGTTCATTTTAAAAGAACTTTTAAAGTAAATAGCTAAAATTCCCTCCCAGGAAAATGTGAATCATTTTCCAGTTAGATTTGTGTAATCTACCTAAACACCACAACCTGAATTGCAGTGCCACGATAATGCAGCAGTAGCATGACACAGTCCCCAAATCAAGATCATTACAATACAACAAAACAAGGCTGACAAAGTAAAAGGATAGACAGAGGCACAGAGCAATAAAGAAATGGGCTTGTAACTTAACTTTTTTGTTTTATTCTTGGTGTATTGGCCACAATATGAAGCCACACAGTTTAACCTGCTCATTTATCAGGTCAAGGAAATAGTTCTGGTTTTGTGTATTTTGAGTCAAAACAAAGGAGGGATTGGTAACATAGAAGTCAGATATTAGGAAGTGATTAAGACACTGTGAGAAGGGACAAATTGAACTAAGAATTCCTTCTTTAATTACAACCTCCTACAGCCTTCTTTAAAATGCAAATGAATCTATTTAAGTGAATTTACTTTAAAAAGGCTGTCATGTGAGACCACCCCTATTTGGAGAGACCTGAGAACCTGAAATTTAAAGAATAGCAGAGGAAATTTCAGAGAGCTTAGAGCTTTAAGTGTATATCAAATATCTTGACAAAAATGTGTTCCTATGGTTTTCATTCCCAGGGGCCATGCTCTCCTGCCCTCATGCAGCATATCTGCCACCAATGTAATGTCAGCAGACATCAATACGGGCATCACAACAGGAGCACGAGAAAGTTGCTTGCCATTGTAAACAACAGGGTTGTGACTCTAGCATGGAAAATCCCAGATATCAGAAAGTCCAACTTCCTGTAACACTTCTTTACCACTTTTCTCTCTAAACTCTTACATCTGAATTTTATGCAAAAAAAGGATAGACAGAAGGTGCACAAAATTATAACAAACTTACGTGGAGGAACAGCAGCAGAAATAACAAAAGCCATATCAAAGCTATGGCTATATTTTTGTGCTCTTTGGTACAAATACTGCTACTTACCCAGGATTCATCATTGACAGTATTGTTGGGTCATTTTTCAGGATACCTAAAGGCAGAACTGCTGTGATTTCTGTAAATAGGCTATCAGTTTACAGGCAAAAAGCTGACTTTTGGGTTTGACCAGATTATGTCTCATGACAGCATCTATCTGCAGGAAGTTGAGAAAAAATGTACTTTCATGAAAGAAATTCTACCCCAAATTTCTCAACATTACTGGTATTGGGAAATAAGGTATGGGAAGTCTGTCCCTGGGAAAAACTGAAAAAGCAGAGCTTAGTAGAAAATAGTGTAAAAAAAGGGGTGTCAAGAAATTATTCCTTGATAACCTACCCAAAAGATGCAAAAAACCCCTTCCTGGTCCATATTTTAGGTCTTTCTGTAAACCTCTCAGGGGGAGATGCCACAGCCTCCCAAGCAACCTAGTCCTGTGTTTTGCTTTCCTGTTCTCCCAGAAGTTTCACCCAGACCTCTCTGATGCAGTTGAAACCTTTGCTTCTTCCTCTATTCAATGAGGACAAAGAGAATGTTTTATTCCTTTTCCTTTTGAAGGTTTTTGCTGCATATTTGGAGATGATTATCCTGTCTTCCTTCAGTCTTCTTGTCTCTAGACTAAACAGTCCCAGCTCTTTCAGGGGTTACACTGATTTCATAATGTCTGGATGCCATTTTTGGAATTTGAACAAACTCAACAGATGTATAATGATACTAGGCTGACCCAACAGAGACTTTAAAATGTAAATATGTTTTACACACTAGTATTTGTTGATTCTTGCAGAGGAAATTCTTGTTGACTAATACTGATAAAAATAGTAAGGAACAAACTGTGTGAACTGACATGACTAATGCTGGCCAGTGGTTTACTGTATCAAATGAGTGAATCAGAACTATTTTTATTACTTATCACAGGTCAGCCCTTTGGGTGCTATCATTCCTTAGCTCAAAACCTTTTGATGACCAATATACATGTGATTTTTAAAAAAGGAACCATTCTAGATCTTCCTTTTGTGTGTTCATCTATTTCTGGTGTAATAACCATTGTAAAAACTCCTGAAGAGAAGATTTTGTTAATGGTGTATAACTCCCTCCTGAGAACTGGCCTGGAGTGATGATACAGACCCCTAAAACCTTAGCGTTTATGCTTACTTTAAAATCAGAATTTGGTGTCTGCACAAGCCATTTGATATGGGGAAGCAGGCTTTTTCCAAGGGGATTGACTATGCACGCAACAACTTAAATGTGTGAAAATGAATCAACTGAGTCAGCTGCCGATGACTGCAAAAATGGCCTGGATGTCGTTTACTGTTACCTTTTCAAGCAGGAGCTTGAAATTAGGAGAATTATAGCAAAACTGTCATTGAGGAGAGATTGACTGCCTGGAATTTGCAACGCAAACCTATTCTTATCCCTTATGCAGGAGAAAGATAAGTGGGGAAAAAAAAAATTAACAGCCATAAGAGTTCTCTCCCAGCTGCAGTTTCATCTTATTTATTGTTGCTATTTATTTATATATATATATTTAAAAGCTTAAATGATTTGTGAGTTGTGCATCAAGCTAACCCATATAAATGCATGTTTTATTGCAGCTGCTACAGCTTTTAATATTGTTTATTATTATTCTCTTAGCACCTAGAAACTACTATCACGCTCTGTATGAGCAAGTGAGACGAGGGCAGTTGCTGCCCCAGAGGGCTCACAGCATAGGATTTTGAAAGGGTGAAGCACATGACCAGACAGACATCAAGAGGACAGGTGGGGTGACTAGGTGATGTAAAAGTCAATATATTTACTTGAAGAAGCAAGCCTTGCAGCAGAGATAGGTGTGTCATTGCAGAATAGAGTACAAGGAGAGGTCTTTCTCTTCCTCTGCTTCTTTGTGTTTTGTGTTGCACCTGCTTCTTGCTTTGTGGCTTCAGATAAAGCCCCATCCTGTGACTGGCTCTTCCTGGGCTGCCCACTACATCTGCATGGAGCCAGCGATGGAACAGGGCAAATTACTTCCAATAGAGACAAACTCTGGGTTTACCTAGCACCACTGGGGAGTCTTTTACACAGCCAGAGGAAAACATGGATACAAATACCTTAGATTAAAATTACCAGCATCTGTCTTGTGCTGTGATCATCTGTTCCCTAAATGAAAAAGTATAGTGTCAGCAAAGGACTACAAAACCTCCACAGCCTTAAAAGATCAAAGAAAAAGAAAAGAAAGAGATGTCTAGCTGGTTAACAATTGCAGGCTGGAAAAGCAAGCCCTCTGGCTGAAACACCTCATAGAAAATGCCTGTCATCTACTCCATTTTTTTCACACTGTGGAAGTTCTAGCCTGGATTCCTCCTTCAATTTTGTCATGACAGAAGAACAGATGATTTATTAGCTATTCTTGACCTTTCTGAGTCTTTGTAAGTTAAAGCTAGTATCCTTGTTTTCAATGACTTTCATAGAAATGTTCATTCCCTGTTTTATAGTTTCTGATGTGAAGTCTAGTCCCATGGCAGATCTGTTGGTTGGTGTTCAATGTTTTATTCAAAAGGATTTTGTATATACCTATGCCTATATTCTGAAGTCATCTACTATCTCAATAAGCCATCCTAGAGTCTGAGATCAGCTGAAGTGATTTCAGAAGTAGTTGATGGACAGAAAAACATGAGTTGTGTTCTCAATGGATCGGCTCCCAGCTATGCAATTTAATCCACTTCGTCACCCCTCTTACCTCTCCCTAGCTCCCAGAAAAAGTTCTGATTCAACAAAATAACAAAACATTTACTGAACTGTTGCTTAATTACACCCACTCTATGCTAACTTTTAGGATCCATTATTAAGGTCATCTGTTCAATGAGAGAGAAGGCAACATGAAACAGCAGGCCAATGAAATCTAACTGGGGAGCAATTAAACTTCAAAAATATAATCTGTGGTCCTAAAGGCTAGTATATGCACTTGGCTGAATAGCACAAACGATGGATAGAATCAGTATGTTTTGATTTGGGTTTTTTTCCCCACAGGAAATGTTTGGCCAACATACTCTATCAAAAATAGTGTGCTGCAAGTGATGGCTAGGGTGTTCCATCCTACTGATCATGCTGCCTCTAGAAGCCAAAGGTACAGGGGCTGCCAAGACTTGCATTTTTTATCATATAGATGCTTATCATGTTGAAATATGCACTTTTGCAGTAGAGCTGAGGTAGTTAAAAAGGCACACTGCGTATTACTGTTTGATTTTGCTTAGGTCAAAAGAGCCCATGTTACTCTGGAAACTAGAGTTGAATTTCAAATATCCAAAGTTAGGTGCTCACATGTAGCATTTATATGTAGACAAGGTGTCTAATCCATATTCTCCAGAGATCAAGGCAATACAGTCTGTGGAGCTGGTACTTATCTCCTAAAGCATAGTCCAAACCGTGTCAACAATACCCTGGATACCTCGACACTCAATTTAGTTCTGTAACTTAGTCATCTAGTACCATTTCAGATTTTCTGGGCTACCCGACCTGATCTCAAGGAGCCACTCCAGAAAGGCGGAGATCTCCCACACACCCTGTGACAGGCAGATGATTTCAGTATCATAAATTGTGTTGATACCTGCACTTAGACACCTGAATTGTGTCTTGTTGAATGTATTGACTCTGTCTCCATTGACTGAAATGATAACTTAAATATCTAGCACACAGGTAGAGTCTTGTCTATGGTATAGATACATAACGGACACCTGAAAGTAGTTGGCTGAATCTGAAGCCACACTAGCTGATAAGCAGAAACTGCTTTAATCTACCATTGGAAAAGAGCCTCCACTTGAGTGAAATGGACGATTTACCACCTGAACAGTTGGACAACAATTGAAACTAAGTGATAACACAGAAATTAAAAATATGTCAGTGTAGTCCAAAAGGCAGATAGACTTGGATGATACCTATGAATGACTTTATCACAGCACCAGTACCCGAGGTACTTAAAATTAAACCAGAACCTAAACCACTATGACCAGTCCAGAGATAAAAAATCATGCAAAGCCAAATGAAAATAATGCTGTTGACCGTGAATCAGAAATTATTGGATGCTGCCTAGAGAAATAGTTACTTGGACTGACCTTGCTGTGTCCTTGAAAATAACTGCCTTTGCAGCAGATCATAGAATTATAGAATTGTTAAGGTTGGAAAAGACCCATAAGATCATCGAGTCCAACTGTTAACCTATCACTGCTAAGTCCACCACTAAACCATGTCCTCGAGCACCACATCTACCCTTCTTTTAAATACCTCCAGGGATGGAGACTCAACCACTTCCCTGGGTAGCCTGTTCCAATGCCTGACTACCTTTTCAGTGAAGAAGTTTTTTCTATGATGACAAAAAAAGCTGTTAGGGATGAAGACAGGATTAAAATCCTTGAATGCTCAACCCGTCAAAAGCCTTGCAGCCAGATGAATGTCTAAGTTGCTCTAGAAATACATCTTTTTAGAGCAATTATGTGTACGCCAGGATTTTTGTCTTTCAGTGTATAGTTGCATTATCCTGGACAACAGAGATTGTAGACAACTAGTTTAGGCTGGGTGTCTGATATGTGGAGTGTGGTAAGATGAATCTCACCCTAAATTGGAGATTTGGATTTAATTTTCTCCCTCTGCTGAGAGCATCTAACTTAGGGCTGGATCCCCATTTCAATGGATAACGAGTGTGCTAGCACCTTTGGAGATTTAGGTGTCTGCTTCTTTGTGCTGCAGTTTGTTGTCTGTACAGCATGGATAATCTGTCAGATAAAACTGACACTGCCTTGCAATGGTATTGTAATGGATAAATATAAAGACATTGTTAAATGCGTAAAGATTAAGGTAATGGAGGCTACCTTAGCATATAAGCCAGGTGGCGTCATGAATTTGAAAATCAATGCAAATATAAAAATAGAGTATGTTTTAAACTGGAATGTTATTTGATTTCTGCTGGCTATGGTAGGAGACAGATATGCCATAACTCTTTATTCTCATCGTCTTGGTCTTTTTCACACACTCTATTCTCATTACCGTAAAAACTCAGCAGCAATTTTGGATTTACTGTCCACTTAAACTCCTCTGCATAGCTAATCATTTGAAACTCCTGTCATTTACTGCTTTTTTTCTTGCCTTAATTCTGGGTCATCTGCCATTTTTGAAGCATCTGAGGGAGATTGGAAGGGAAGGAATATTGCATCTTTTAAGACCAGGCCCACAGCCATATCTAGAGATCTATATTACCTTTTAACTTTAACAGAGGAGTTCCATTATCTACTCTCTTTAGTCCTCCATATTCTTAGTGAGCCATACAAATGTTTGCCAAAGGGCTTTCTGATTTTCTTTGCTACTTTCCTTACAGAGGAAAACAGATTACAGTTTCCAACAAATTACAGAGTCTAACACATTTGAGATCCCGTGCTTCAACAGTTTTTAATCGTTCTAATTACCTTGTTATCTGATCTTGGGCAACAGGAGATCTTTTTAACATCTTAATTTCCCTCCAGAAAAATCTGCCTTTCTCTCAGACATGTTACTGTAACTTGGCCCTCTTTTGTGAACACTGATAAATAGTGGAGACCCTCAGAGACATCAAGCTAAATTTTATTTGTGTCTTTCAGAAGTAGGGCAGAACAGAATTTCTCAATAATTGACTGATGGCATTGCATAGATATGCCATTCTTCTAGTTTCCATCTAGAAAGTCTGGGAATATACATAGTATTTTAGTACATATTTGTACTTTTTCACCTGAGTAGACTATGTTGGACAAAGACATAAATGAGGCTCACAATGACAGAAATCTATATTGCCTCCTATATCATTATTGTATGTTTGGAAATCAGTCAACACAGACATCCCAGAAGCTGGCACACAAGTCCATATATTTTTTGACGATCCTATGACACCCTGTTCACAAAATGCTTGAAACTATACACATGCTAGGGATGCTAAATTTTCTCTTTTAACTGATTAGTGGCGCAAATTTAAAGCACGCCGTCATAAATCACCATCACTCATGTATTTTCTGGAATTATGTTTCCAGGAATGGTTTCAACAAAAAGGCAGCAATCCTGCATATAGCTAAAAAGCACACAAAAAGAAAAGAAGGAAAAAAAACCAAAAAACCCACAATACAACATCCCCAACCCGAATACATTTGCCAACTTTGTTCTCCAAAAAATTATTACATTCTGTTTTAATTTTGTCTTGAAAAGTTTTGGACTTGAGCTTGATAGCCCCAGCTCAATTCCCAGCCCTTCCACTGTCATCATGTGTGACAGGGTTGTGGGACCTCCTCACTCTTATGCTGTGGGAAGGTCTTTCCTTAAAGAAATGGCCTGGAGGGAGATAAAGGCAGGGCTGTAATACACCATAAGAATAAGAACCACAGCTAACTGAGGTAGACAAATGCGCACTTCTGTGGTCATTTTCTTTTTCTTTTCTTTCAGCCAGCAGGACTTTCCAAACTTTGAGAGGCTTTGAATTTAATGACTTCCATACTGTATTTTCAAGATTTGTTTCTGTGAATGGCAGAGCTCACAAAGTTTGGTTTCTTGGGGATTTCATCTTGTGGTAGGTCTGTTTTCCAACAAAATTGTTTTGCTGCTGCCATGTGAGCTTGCCTTATTGCGCCCCAGGAACCCTCATGGAAAAGAAGTTTGCCTAATGCCTTGGCAGTGGAAAATCTTCATTTGATGTTCATGACTTATTAGACACCAGAAAATTCACTCCAAGATCAGTGAGGTGCATGCTCTCTGCTGTCTGCTGGAGTGTGGATTGAGGCTGATGATCTTCCTGTGATTAGATCATTCACAATGTCTTCTCTGTGCGAGTCCCCTGGCCTCTAGTAAGGGTTGCAGTACTTGTATAAGGACATGAGAGTGTCAAGGTTCATAGTCTATTTGTTAGTTCAACTGATATTGTTAGAAAGACCAAAAAGCTAGCTCTCAAATTGCATGCACACTCTTTCAATTGGATACAGAAGCAGCTAACTTCAAAATAAGTAAAGGTAAAGATAATTAAAGATTAAGTGCAGTGATTGTAATCTGTTAGTCTGAGGAAAAAAATGAGTCCTGCCTGTGGAAAGCAATGAGAGCAGGAAAGAAAGGGACGATGCTGACTACCAATAAAAATCAATAAAAATCAGGTATCATATGGGAAAGGACAAGTGGATGATGACTTTTGATTATTTCCCCCAACGGGGGAATGAGAGTGGGGCCAATGACATGAAGAGACATCAGATTTAAAAGCAAGCAAAAGGAGATAGTTATTCATGTAACATACAGTTACAATTTAAAGCTCTGTTATGGCATGGCAAAAAGCATAACTGAGTTAAGACACAGACCGGAGATATTCATGTAGCTCTCAGAGATCAGAATTTGGACACGATCTTATGCTTTGGAAGTTTCCAGATGCTGACAGACTGAAGCTGGGAAGGTAATAATCCCTCTACACATGCCCTGTTTCTCATATTCGTCTTTAGGTGACTGTTACTGCCTGCTTCTAGAGACAGGATTTTGGCTTGGTGAACCCCATGGTTTGACAGAGGGTGATGGCTCTCATGTTCTTCAGTTAGCAGTTTCAGTTGACAAAACAGTGAGAACATTGACAATGTCCAGCTCCAAAGTGCTCTTTGTGAGTGTGAAATGTTATAATTTAATGTACACTCTCATTTTAGCTGGGCCATGCAACAGTACTGGCAAGCTCTCTCACAGCTGGGGGAACTTGAATACCTAGAAAAGTGAGTTGGTGTAGTTATTCATTTTGCTTTCATCTTCTTGGGCTTCTAATGCCTACTTCTGTCAGTTTGGTTAAATGTGCATTTAATAGACATATCTTAAGTTAGCTGGAGAAGACGCATGACCCCTTCAAAGAGAAATTCTCCATAGGTGGTCTGCCATGTTGCAAAATGCAATTAGCTGAACATCTCCACCAAAGTGAAATCAGCATATCC